>NC_084758.1:1671155-1711027 GCF_033978785.1 Entelurus aequoreus
ATGTTAATCAAATGTACACAGTAAAATCCCCAGTGTTAAATATGCAGTGTTAACATGCATTACATCTATCAGAGTTATTACAACAACAGCTGGAGTAAAACGCCCCCCAGTGTTGGTGTTGATTTCCGTGGTTAAACGAGACAGTGTTAGAGGTACTCTGATTAGCCCCGCCCTCCAGCCCCTCCTCGTGTACACACCCTGAAGAATTTTCTGGAAGCCATTTTCTGAATGTTTAAGGACTGTGGTAAGTTGCTTCTCCTCTCTTACTAAATCAACTATTTGTCATTTGTAGCATCATGTGAGAATTTACGTTATATTGTTGCTCAATATGTAATGAAGTTATTTGTGTACGGTTTTGCATCTTTAAAAAATGGTATTCTAAAAGGGCTAATGTCACCCAGTGAATGCTAGCTTAAATGTTAGCCACCTCAGACTTCGTTTTTGCGCGGGCTGCATCCACACAAAGTTGTTAAGGTTTTGGACATAAAGAAACTGCCTTACTCCAAACCATTTGATGTTCAAATGGTGTATGGAACATCATGTTCCACATTGTATGTTGTCCCATATTACCATTTCATGCAGACCTAAGGTCACCCTTTCTGTATTCTCTCCCTAAAGTTGATTGTTCTGCCTGACAAAGAAATAAAGGTCATTAAACGTATGATATTGTATTACTGTGTTTTGCACTCACTTGCTATTTACAAGACAAAGTTGGTGAGACTTAATTTGACACTGCACGAGAGTAAATCAAGTAGAATGAGCACCAATTTTTTTTTTTCAGAAATAGTGTGAGGTTTTATAAACACTGCAATGTTTAAAACATTTTTACTATTTACTAAATGTTTTCTTCACTGCAAGGGAGTGAATAATCAACATATTAGTGTATTATCAAACCTTATCAGAGTTATTTGAACACCAAAGCAGTGTTAATGAGCAAATATATTTAACTTGGTGTACATTTATCACCACAGAAGAGTAAGTTATCAACACTACTCCAGAGTAATATTTACACTAATCAGTTAAAAAATAAGTTGAACACTCTACAGTGTTACAATTTTTGACTCTAGTGTTCATTTAACTATAAATTTAACACTGGAAAGAGTAAATTTAACACCAGACAACACTCTACAGTGTTACAATTTTCGACTCTATTTAGTGTTCATTTAACTCTATAAATGTGACACTATGGAAAGAGTAAATTTAACACCAGCTCAGGTTAGGACCATATAGACTCGGGGATAGTGTTCAATTTAACTCTTTAAGTGTTGATTTGACACTATGGAATTTACTGTGTATATACTTGTTGTTATGCTATGTGAACTCACTATGTTCTCTGCTCGCTGTACATATCCTACCAAGTCACACCTACACTCTTTCAATGTCCATTTCTCTGATCATACAATTGTTGAGGACTGAAGTGCTGATATCAACCAAACCCTCCTCATCCCACACCCCGAATTGTAAATAATGCAATGTATATACTCTGATGATTAACTTGTGTGATGATAGTATACAGTATATTTGTACCATGAAATGAGTATGTGGACCCCGACTTAAACAAGTGTAAAAACTTATTGGGGTGTTACCATTTAGTGGTCAATTGTACGGAATATGTACTTCACTGTGCAATCTACTAATAAAAGTTTCAATCAATCAATCAATCAATAGAAAGCACACGATAGAAAGCATCAGTAGAATGCAAGTGAAAAAGAGCAAAGTATTACTCACTGTGAATAAAAAGCGTCTTTTCAATCAATCAATGTGTGTTTGTTGATGTAGTGTTCCTAACATGTGCATGTGCTGTGCGGGTCAAAGTGTCACAGCAACACAAACACAATAGAAGCCAGCAACGCACACCATTTAAACATTTAAAGCACAAGATGGATGCCAGCAACGCACACCATTTAAAAGCAAACGATACAAAGCATCAACACAAACAGTAGAAAGCAAGTGAAAAAGAGCAAAGTATTACTCACTGCGAACAAAACCCGTCCGATCCACATCCGTCACAAAACAATCATGATGAAGGACTGAAGTGGGAACTCGGGTGGAACTAAATAGAACTAATTAAACGAGCTACAGGTGTGCTCACATGCAGGACACGGAGCAGGTAGTCAAGGTGCCGTCAAAGACCGAGAGCTAACAGGAAACAGTAACAAAACAAAAGCACTAAGACAGGAAGTGATTTCAAACACAGGAAAAGCAAACATAACCAAAGTGTCAGTAGCACTCCTGACACATATATATATATATATATATATATATATATATATATATATATATATATTATATATATATATATATATATATATATATATATATATATATATATATATATATATATATTAGACCAGGGGTCTCAGACACATCTATATATATATATATATATTAGACCAGGGGTCTCAGACACATCTATATATATATATATATATATTAGACCAGGGGTCTCAGACACATCTATATATATATATATATATTAGACCAGGGGTCTCAGACACATCTATATATATATATATATATATATATATATATTAGACCAGGGGTCTCAGACACATCTATATATATATATATATATATTAGACCAGGGGTCTCAGACACATCTATATATATATATATATATTAGACCAGGGGTCTCAGACACATCTATATATATATATATATTAGACCAGGGGTCTCAGACACATCTATATATATATATATATATATATATATATTAGACCAGGGGTCTCAGACACATCTATATATATATATATATATTAGACCAGGGGTCTCAGACACATCTATATATATACATATATATTAGACCAGGGGTCTCAGACACATCTATATATATATATATATTAGACCTGGGGTCTCAGACACATCTATATATATATATATATATATATATTAGACCAGGGGTCTCAGACACATCTATATATATATATATATATATATATATTAGACCAGGGGTCTCAGACACATCTATATATATACATATATATTAGACCAGGGGTCTCAGACACATCAATATATATATATATATATATATATATATATATATATATATATATATATATATATATATATATATATATATATATATATATATACATATATATATATATATATATATATTAGACCAGGGGTCTCAGACACATCTATATATATATATATTAGACCAGGGGTCTCAGACACATCTATTTATATATATATATATATTAGACCAGGGGTCTCAGACACATCTATATATATATATATATATATATATATATATATATATATTAGACCAGGGGTCTCAGACACATCTATATATATATATATATATATATATATATATATATATATATATATATTAGACCAGGGGTCTCAGACACATCTATATATATATATATATTAGACCAGGGGTCTCAGACACATCTATATATATATATATATATATATATATATATATATATATATATATATATATATTAGACCAGGGGTCTCAGACACATCTATATATATATATATTAGACCAGGGGTCTCAGACACATCTATATATATATATATATTAGACCAGGGGTCTCAGACACATCTATATATATATATATATATATATTAGACCAGGGGTCTCAGACACATCTATATATATATATATATATATATTAGACCAGGGGTCTCAGACACATCTATATATATATATATATTAGACCAGGGGTCTCAGACACATCTATATATATATATATATATATATATATATATATATATATATTAGACCAGGGGTCTCAGACACATCTATATATATATATATATATATTAGACCAGGGGTCTCAGACACATCTATATATATATATATATTAGACCAGGGGTCTCAGACACATCTATATATATATATATATATATATATATATATATTAGACCAGGGGTCTCAGACACATCTATATATATATATATATTAGACCAGGGGTCTCAGACACATATATATATATATATATATATATATTAGACCAGGGGTCTCAGACACATCTATATATATATATATATATATATATATTAGACCAGGGGTCTCAGACACATCTATATATATATATATATTAGACCAGGGGTCTCAGACACATCTATATATATATATATATATATATATATATATATATTAGACCAGGGGTCTCAGACACATCTATATATATATATATTAGACCAGGGGTCTCAGACACATCTATATATATATATATATTAGACCAGGGGTCTCAGACACATCTATATATATATATATATATATATTAGACCAGGGGTCTCAGACACATCTATATATATATATATATATATATTAGACCAGGGGTCTCAGACACATCTATATATATATATATATTAGACCAGGGGTCTCAGACACATCTATATATATATATATATATATATATATATATATATATATTAGACCAGGGGTCTCAGACACATCTATATATATATATATATATATTAGACCAGGGGTCTCAGACACATCTATATATATATATATATTAGACCAGGGGTCTCAGACACATCTATATATATATATATATATATATATATATATTAGACCAGGGGTCTCAGACACATCTATATATATATATATATTAGACCAGGGGTCTCAGACACATATATATATATATATATATATATATATTAGACCAGGGGTCTCAGACACATCTATATATATATATATATATATATATATTAGACCAGGGGTCTCAGACACATCTATATATATATATATATTAGACCAGGGGTCTCAGACACATCTATATATATATATATATATATATATATATATTAGACCAGGGGTCTCAGACACATCTATATATATATATATTAGACCAGGGGTCTCAGACACATCTATATATATATATATATTAGACCAGGGGTCTCAGACACATCTATATATATATATATATATATATATATTAGACCAGGGGTCTCAGACACATCTATATATATATATATATTAGACCAGGGGTCTCAGACACATCTATATATATATATATATTAGACCAGGGGTCTCAGACACATCTATATATATATATATATATATATTAGACCAGGGGTCTCAGACACATCTATATATATATATATATATATATATATATATTAGACCAGGGGTCTCAGACACATCTATATATATACATATATATTAGACCAGGGGTCTCAGACACATCAATATATATATATATATATATATATATATATATATATATATATATATATATATATATATATATATATATATATATATATATATATTAGACCAGGGGTCTCAGACACATCTATATATATATATATATTAGACCAGGGGTCTCAGACACATCTATATATATATATATATATATATTAGACCAGGGGTCTCAGACACATCTATATATATATATATATATATATATATATATTAGACCAGGGGTCTCAGACACATCTATATATATACATATATATTAGACCAGGGGTCTCAGACACATCAATATATATATATATATATATATATATATATATATATATATATATATATATATATATATATATATATATATATATATATATATATATATATATATATATATATATATATATATATATATATATATATATATTAGACCAGGGGTCTCAGACACATCTATATATATATATATTAGACCAGGGGTCTCAGACACATCTATATATATATATATTAGACCAGGGGTCTCAGACACATCTATTTATATATATATATATATATTAGACCAGGGGTCTCAGACACATCTATATATATATATATATATATATATTAGACCAGGGGTCTCAGACACATCTATATATATATATATATATATATTAGACCAGGGGTCTCAGACACATCTATATATATATATATATATATATATATATTAGACCAGGGGTCTCAGACACATCTATATATATATATATATATATATATATATATATATATATTAGACCAGGGGTCTCAGACACATCTATATATATATATATATTAGACCAGGGGTCTCAGACACATCTATATATATATATATATATATATATATATATATATATATATATATATATATATATATATATATATATATTAGACCAGGGGTCTCAGACACATCTATATATATATATATATTAGACCAGGGGTCTCAGACACATCTATATATATATATATATTAGACCAGGGGTCTCAGACACATCTATATATATATATATATATATATATATTAGACCAGGGGTCTCAGACACATCTATATATATATATATATATATATATATTAGACCAGGGGTCTCAGACACATCTATATATATATATATATTAGACCAGGGGTCTCAGACACATCTATATATATATATATATATATATATATATTAGACCAGGGGTCTCAGACACATCTATATATATATATATATATATATTAGACCAGGGGTCTCAGACACATCTATATATATATATATATTAGACCAGGGGTCTCAGACACATCTATATATATATATATATATATATATATATTAGACCAGGGGTCTCAGACACATCTATATATATATATATATTAGACCAGGGGTCTCAGACACATCTATATATATATATATATATATATTAGACCAGGGGTCTCAGACACATCTATATATATATATATATATATATTAGACCAGGGGTCTCAGACACATCTATATATATATATATATATATATATATTAGACCAGGGGTCTCAGACACATCTATATATATATATATATTAGACCAGGGGTCTCAGACACATCTATATATATATATATATATATATATATATATTAGACCAGGGGTCTCAGACACATCTATATATATATATATTAGACCAGGGGTCTCAGACACATCTATATATATATATATATTAGACCAGGGGTCTCAGACACATCTATATATATATATATATATATATATATTAGACCAGGGGTCTCAGACACATCTATATATATATATATATTAGACCAGGGGTCTCAGACACATCTATATATATATATATATTAGACCAGGGGTCTCAGACACATCTATATATATATATATATATATATTAGACCAGGGGTCTCAGACACATCTATATATATATATATATATTAGACCAGGGGTCTCAGACACATCTATATATATATATATATATATATATATATTAGACCAGGGGTCTCAGACACATCTATATATATATATATATATTAGACCAGGGGTCTCAGACACATCTATATATATATATATATATATATATATATATTAGACCAGGGGTCTCAGACACATCTATATGTATATATATTAGACCAGGGGTCTCAGACACATCTATATATATATATATATATATTAGACCAGGGGTCTCAGACACATCTATATATATATATATATATATATATATATATATATATATATATATATATATATATATATATATATATATATATATATTAGACCAGGGGTCTCAGACACATCTATATATATATATATATTAGACCAGGGGTCTCAGACACATCTATATATATATATATATATATATATATATATTAGACCAGGGGTCTCAGACACATCTATATATATATATATTAGACCAGGGGTCTCAGACACATCTATATATATATATATATTAGACCAGGGGTCTCAGACACATCTATATATATATATATATATATATATATTAGACCAGGGGTCTCAGACACATCTATATATATATATATATTAGACCAGGGGTCTCAGACACATCTATATATATATATATATTAGACCAGGGGTCTCAGACACATCTATATATATATATATATATATATTAGACCAGGGGTCTCAGACACATCTATATATATATATATATATTAGACCAGGGGTCTCAGACACATCTATATATATATATATATATATATATATATTAGACCAGGGGTCTCAGACACATCTATATATATATATATATATTAGACCAGGGGTCTCAGACACATCTATATATATATATATATATATATATATATATTAGACCAGGGGTCTCAGACACATCTATATGTATATATATTAGACCAGGGGTCTCAGACACATCTATATATATATATATATATATTAGACCAGGGGTCTCAGACACATCTATATATATATATATATATATATATATATATATATATATATATATATATATATATATATATATATATATATATATTAGACCAGGGGTCTCAGACACATCTATATATATATATATATATTAGACCAGGGGTCTCAGACACATCTATATATATATATATATATATATATATATATATATATTAGACCAGGGGTCTCAGACACATCTATATATATATATATATTAGACCAGGGGTCTCAGACACATCTATATATATATATATATATATATATATTAGACCAGGGGTCTCAGACACATCTATATATATATATATATTAGACCAGGGGTCTCAGACACATCTATATATATATATATATATATATATATTAGACCAGGGGTCTCAGACACATCTATATATATATATATATATTAGACCAGGGGTCTCAGACACATCTATATATATATATATATATATATTAGACCAGGGGTCTCAGACACATCTATATATATATATATATATATATATATATTAGACCAGGGGTCTCAGACACATCTATATATATATATATATTAGACCAGGGGTCTCAGACACATCTATATATATATATATATTAGACCAGGGGTCTCAGACACATCTATATATATATATATATATATATATATATATATATATATATATATATATATATATATATATATATATATATATATATATATTAGACCAGGGGTCTCAGACACATCTATATATATATATATATATATTAGACCAGGGGTCTCAGACACATCTATATATATATATATATATATATATATATATATATATATATATATATATATATATATATATATATATCAGACCAGGGGTCTCAGACACATCTATATATATATATATATTAGACCAGGGGTCTCAGACACATCTATATATATATATATATATTAGACCAGGGGTCTCAGACACATCTATATATATATATATATATTAGACCAGGGGTCTCAGACATATCTATATATATATATATATCAGACCAGGGGTCTCAGACACGCGGCCCGCGAGATGTTATTTTGCAGCCCTCACCTTAATATGAAAGTGTAATGTTAGTGCGAGTTTTATATGAATTAGCTTGACAGCGTTGTGTGGAATCTACCAATCACGGTGTGCTATATGGGTCGTTTTTTTTATAGGGTGCCATTTGGACTTCATAACTTGTAAAAAATAAATAGTTGATTTACCAATATTTTTATGTTCTATTGTATACATGACATATGTAACTTGCTGAAAAACATATTGGTCGAACTCAGGCACCTAAATCATAGTATATTTAGCTATATTAATGAGAGGTGACACACGGGATATGTCCACTCTGTTAAGGACATAGTGATCACAGAGATTCATTGTTTTTGTGTCAATCCATATTTTAGTTTTTTAGAAAAATCTCACTTAGTATACCTTTAATGTACAATAATATACATATTAGTGTTTGCAAAATCTCCATTGTTAAATTAACAACCACAGTGTTAATTTTAACACCAGCAAAGTGTCTATATGCATCCACACTGTAGTGTGTTAAAATACAATTAACACCGAAAGGTGTCTAGATTTAACACCACATTTAAGCTGATTTAACACCCGGCATTGTAACACTAAAACGTTATATTTACACTAAAATTAATTATAATCAAATTTAGTTTAAATTTAAAATGAATGATTGCTGTAGGGTGGATTTGAACCGGAATCTCCCACATGCCAACCTGCATCCTTATCCGTTATACTATGCTGCTTCTGCTGTGAATTGGTGAGAGAACATGCTGAATTTACCACTGAAATCGTAACACTTCACACTGAAAAGCATTAACACTGTACTTTTAACACCAATGTATTTGCTGTATATGATATTTTGCAACAGCAGTGATGATTAACCAAGAATTATGAAAGAAACTGCTGTTGAATGCATAATAGCACTACATATACATTGTGATAAGTCAACATTACTATATACATGTCCACTCTGTTAGGTTGATGTCCACCGTGTTAGTTGAATGAGGCTAACACGGTGGACACTAACACGGTGGACATTTTGAGCTAAAGTTAGCCTTCAGCCTGCCTGTGTTAACATAACAGCTAGCATGGACTTGAATAATTGATAAGAAATCTATAATTTCACACAAACATGTTTTGAAAAATTTCAATTTGATTGATCTCCTTATTATTTAGGCCTAACAGAGTGGACACGTTATGTTCAACCACATTAAATTCACTTCATAAAAACATCAACATCAGATAGTAAGAGAGCTAAAAAACCACACAGCTTACCAGAGTTGAGTTTCCCGCCACTGGTGTGATGTTACCTGATGAGAATGATGTCACTGACAAATGTGGTTGTTTTCTTAAAGGGACAGTAACGCAACTTAACAGAGTGGACAGCGACCACAGGGACAGACATAGAACCTTATTTTTTTGTAATTCTTTTTACGATTTTGATAATATACACCATATGACTAAAGAGAGCTTGTCTATGATAATTATATCATAACAAAAAAAAATTAAAAATATATGTTTTTATTTGTTATTTTCTAGATTAAAGTTGAATAAACAGCACCAGGGACATGGCAAAATCGCATAATAGAACTTTAACAAAAGCTTTAAAAAATATATATTCTAATGTTTGAAGCCCATATCACTGTATTTATGATAGACAACAATTTACCATACACAAAGAAACTAATGGAATGAGCAATTGTAAATATTTTGAGAAAATATGACATGATTTATACTGGGGACGCAAAAGGCACCATATAAAAAAAATGACCCATATGGCTCTCGAGGACCGAACATTGACGTCACTTGCGTGATGCAAGCAGGGAAACGTTCTAAATAAAGTATTCTATTTTAGTTACTTTGAATTTACAACCCCCTGACGCTGCTTTGTACTGTTTTTTGTATTTACTTTGATTATTATTTTCAACTGTTTGTTAATGTTGACATTTATAAATAAAGGTTTATTAAAAAATAATTTAAAAAAAAGTGGTCCTCGTGTAAAACTGGAGCCTCCGTGTTTGTTATTGTAGCCGAGGGTTTATATATGTCGACTATACTGTATAAAAGTACACAATAACAAACACGGAGGCTCCAGTTTTACACGAGGACCACTTTATTTCCTTTCTTTCAAAAACCTCCGCTCCACGTAACGTGTCACCACTTCCGCTCTTATGGCCTCCAAAATAAGAGCTCAAGGCATATACTGTAAAACAGCTTATTGATTTGATTGATTGATTGAAACTTGTATTAGTAGATTGCACATATATAACATGTATAACTTATAACAGGAACTTAACATCACAAAGAGGCAAGCCCGTAAAAATAGGTTACATACCTCCCCTCCTACAAAAACAAACGTCCTCGTTTCAACACAATAACAGGATAAGTGCAAAAACAACACAGGCAATTCAAACAAAAAAAAAACATATTAACCCTAACCCCAAATATACAGAGCCTCACACACACAACAACAACAACAAAAAGTAACAGAGGCCTTATATATGTCGCCTACACTGTATAAAACTACAAAATAATGTAACCTATTTTTATGGGCTTGACTCTTTGTGATGTTAAGTTCCTGTTGTAAGCGGTTATACCAGGGGTCGGCAACCCGCGGCTCCGGAGCCGCATGTGGCTCCTTGACCACTCTGATGCGGCTCAGCTACATGCATGCCGACCCCCTCGATTTTCCCAGGAGACTTATGGATGTCAGTGTCTCTCATAGACTACTCCCAGGGAAAAATAATCCTATTAACACTCTAATTACTATATAAAGGGCGTGCCCTAATTGCACTGCAGTAATTGTCCTCTATAGCATTTACTTACAGCATGCCAGGCCAGCCACATGTTGCATGTTGTTATTACTTGCTCACACAGGAGACAGCAAAGCATACTTACTCATCAGCCACACAGCTTACACTGACGGTAGCCGTATCAAACAACTTCAACATTGTTACGTTACAAATATGCGCCACACTGTGAACCCACACCAAAAAAGAATGAAAAACACATTTCTGGAGAACATCCCACTGTAACACAACATAAACACAACACAACCATTACCCAGAATCCCATGCAGTCCTAACTCTTCCGGTCTACATTATACACCCCGCTACCACCAAATCCCCCCACACATCAACCCCCCCCCCCTCTTCGTGGTTGGTTGAGCGGAAGAGTTAGGGCTGCATGGGATTCTGGGTAATGGTACCGTCAGTGTAAGATGTGTGGCTGCTGAGTTAGTAGCCTTGCTGTCTCTTACGTGAGCAAGCTAAAGCTGCATTCCACTTGTGGCCGAGCAGGTACACTGATTGGGCAGACTGTAGGGGGCGCCAAATGCAGTGTCATCACGCTCTGATATTCGGGAGTCTCCCGGGAAAAATGAGAGGGTTGGCAGGTGTGACGCAAGCGACATTCATCCAAAACTCGCGGGCTGCACTAACATCCAATTCCCACATTAAAGTGCGTGCCGGTGCGTGTGTCTGAGACCCCTGGTTAACATAGCACAAAGCATGTAAGCTTTGTATGCGGTGTTTTTCATTTTAAATTTTAAAAACATTTTTGTGGCTCCCATTACTTTCTTTAATGTGTGAAACTTGCCAAAATGGCTCTTTGAGTGGTAAAGGTTGCCGACCCCTGGGTTATACAGTATATGACTTGAGCTCTTATTTTGAAGGCCCTAAGAGCGGAAGTGGTGACACGTTGAGTGGAGCGGAGGTTTTTGAAAGAAATAAAATAAAGTGATCCTCGTGTAAAATTGGAGCCTCCGTGTTTGTTATTGTGTACTTTTATACAGTAAAGGCGGTGTCACGCCGATTGTCTTCCCATTACAAAAACCTTCCTAGCCCCAATTTACTTCCGGGATAATTTTCGCTTACGTCATTTCCTCTTACGTACGTCATTTCCTCTTACTGCCCGTCGCTGGGTTTTTTTATTTTTATAATATAGTCATTTCCTCTTACGTCATTGACAGCGATCGATAGAATCGATAAATCCAAATCTCCTGAAAATGGTGGTGTCACTGAATGATATTCGTCTTTATCTGTCCCAGGGGACTTATGTCAAACACCAGCAGGCTTCCAAACATTTCAAGCGGAGTGCTGCGAACTTCTGTCTTCGTGGTAACCTGCAAAAAATATTAATATATAATACTGTTAAATGTCTGTACTTTAAATCTACATTATTGTTGAAACCGTTTCACTAATATTAATTAATATATAATACTGTTAAATGTCTGTACTTTAAATCTACATTATTGTTGAAACAGTTTCACTAATATTAATTAATATATAATAATGTTAAATGTCTGTACTTGAAATCAACATTATTGTTGAAACCATTTCACTAATATTAATGAATATATAATACTGTTAAATGTCTGTACTTGAAATCAACATTATTGTTGAAAGCATTTCACTACAATATTGTGTGTGTGTAGAAGAGGTCGTGTACCATGGCAACAGAAGGGTCATTTGGACAGAGGAGGAGAAAGTGGCTGTGTTAACCGAAGCCCATGCAGGCCATTTTGGAGCACGGAGGATGCAAGCGAAGATTGCTCCCCGGTTTTATTGGCGGTCCATCACACAGGACACATTGGATTGTGTAAGCAAGCTCCTAGAAGGAAGATATTTGCTTTTCATTTTTATTTTGAGTTGAAACACTCAGGTTAGTAGTTAGTAGTAGGTCGCAAAGTGTTGTGGAATCAAATCAATATGTTTCCCTTTATTACTGCTTTTAGGTGCGCACATGTCCTGACTGCCAGCGCTTTGAAAAGTTAAAGACCGAGGCGCCTGAGCTGAAGCCCGTCAAGGTGGTATCACCTTGGTACTTGGTTGGTGAGTGGCTTTATTCACACATCCCTCACCTTTTCACGCACAACTATACAAAAACTCAGTCCACATTCAAATATTTGCCAAACTGAGAACTGGAATTCATGCTCTAGGTGTGGACCTCTTTGGACCTGTGAAAAAGTCGTCTAAGGGGAACAGATATTGTCTCACTTTCACCCATTATTTCACCAAGTGGGTTGAAGCAAGAACATTCCCAAAAAAGACAGCAGCCAATGTGAAGGAGGTATTCTTTATATTTTGGTGTGAAGGAGGTATTCTTTATATTTTGGTGTTTCACTTACCCACTAAAGATATATATATATATATATATATATATATATATATATATATATATATATATATATATATATATATATATATATATATATATATATATATATATATACACAATTCTATTGTAATTATTAGTTGTACTAATATAATTTCTGTGGTGCCCCACAGGCCTTGAGGGACATTTTCTTTACTCATGGTTTGCCTGAAGTTATCCTCACTGACCAGGGCACTGAATTCAAGAAAGAGGTAACTAAATGGTGGTCTTTGACTATTGTACTCTAGGATTGTAATTCAGTCTGAATGTACTCACATGCTTGAATGCAATATTGAATTCTAACCACAACGTTACTGGTCAAATGTTTCATGATTGTCATATTGGTGATGACCAAGCCAGAAGTCATTCCCTTGATGTTACAGAGTTATGGAGGTTCTTCCAAACAATATGGTTAGTCTGGAGACCCTGGATGGAAAGCCCAAGCATATGATGACCCCGTATGCATCACTGAAACCTCTGCGCCCGAGTATGTCAAACTGAATGCTGTTTACAGGCATTTTTGTTCAGAGATCTTAATATCCCTCCCCTGTATCATAATATGCCTCCTCTCTCATTTAGGGACTCACCCTGGCTGGCCAAAGGATTCCCCTTCAGCCCCTGTGCTTCCAGGAGATGCTGAAATGCTGACTTCATCATCGGAGGAGGAAACTGAGGTACTTTTTCAGAAAAAAAGTGTTAATGTGTCCATACATGTAGCTTTCTAACTATTTGTATGATTGACACATGTCCAGTGTCATTGTTTCACGGACCATACATATGCTGGCCCCGCATCACCCTGGAAAAAGGAGCTGCACCCCGACCAGAAACAACTGGTGAGCAGGTTTCAAATTGAGTAAAATGTTGACATTGGAGCCAGTATATGATTCAAAATATATACATTTATTGCTTTGTGAAGTGGCCAAGGTTTTCTTCAAGTCGGGTAATGTAAAATGTTTTCATGAACAGCTGGAGTATGTTTTGGCCTGCGATCGTCCAGCTATGGAGCTGATGGTTAAAGAGGGAGGGGTGTGTTTAACCCGAGAAGAGTTTTGGTCTCTCGGGTTGTCCAGAGACATGGACTCCACGGTCAGTACTGTAACTGTTATGTTTGTTTCACTTGACTGCTTATTCCATGGATATGTATAACTTTGTTACATCTGTAATGTGATGACCGATGTTGAAATGCTTGCCTCCAGCTGCTTCAGGAAGCTGCTCAGAGACATGTAGGATTTCTTAGAGCTGCACAACAGAGGCTGCTTTTGGTCATTAAAAAATCTGATTCAATGGTTAATATAAAAGCTCACATATCCTCATGTTTTTGGATTTAAAACTGTTTCAGGGCAAAGATGTCTTCATTGCCAACATGTATATTGTACCAACGTGGAAGCACAAAGACGTCGATCCGATGTCAAGCCTTCCAGTGAGTACAATGACATTTGAATGATAATAACTACACTAATCTGAAATTTCTTTCTAAAATATTCATAAATGTTTACTACAGAGGGATGCACATCTAAAGGATGCACTCCTCTTCCCAGCGTGGAGCAAGCACAACATTACCTTCTCTGTGTAAGTGTTGAAAAGAAAAATACTGGAGATATCTTATCATTCTTGTGCAATGACATTATTTAGGCCTCTTTCTGCATTGACCATTACAGGTGTTGAGGCCGGCAAAGAGAGAAATTCTCTTGCTGGACTCTCAGTTTGCCCTTTGGCCATCTGGTTTTGGTGATGAGGTGTACAGAGCCATCTCTAGGTCCCTTTATAATAATCCTGGCCACAGTTCCATTTTGGCCACCTTTTGTTCCAGCCATGTTCTGGTTTTGGCTATGGTTCTGTTCTAGTCATCTTTCCCTTCCCCGCTATGCTCATGTTTTAGACATGTTCTTCTTTCAGCTATGTTCCCATTCTATCCATGTTCCAGTGGTGTGCTACAGGGGTCCTCAACCACAGAGTCATGGACCAGTACTGGTGAAACGTGATTTTGTTCATGCTTTGGCAGTGTTCCAATAGAATTTTCACTTGTTTATTTACAATTTGTCTTCATGTTTTAATATGCCAAGTGGCTTATTGCATTTTATTTGATTCACATTTGGCTTTTTTACTGCAGGAGCATTGCGCAGCACATCGTCCCAGGAAGCTGGAGTGAGCTCACTGGAAAAGACATGCAGGTAATAGGTTTACTCTATAAAATATAAATGTCTTGTAGTAAACCCAAAGGCTGTATACATTTTCATGGTGCTAATGTGTATTACCAGGAGATCCCACGCCAGACCTCGGGGAATGACTGTGGTGTTTTCATGCTCATGGTAAGTTGAGCATTTTTAAAGAAGAAAAGTAGGTTAAACTTCCCCCACAATGATGTGAAACACAGTATCAAATGACAAAAATATTTGGTTGCAATTATTGCTTCCAGAGATATTCCTATCCATCACATTTCCAGTATTGATGTTGACGGCTCTTTTCATCAATTTAGTAGATTATTACAAAGTACAGAAATATTTTTTTCATTACACAATTATTACATGTGCTCAGAAAAATTACTATTTTCTATTTTTAGTACTCCCTCTGGCTCTGTACGGACACTACTTTTCACTACAGTGTGGTAAGTATTTAGATATTTAAAAGATTTCAAAATAAGAGAGGTAAAAATAATGAACTCATTGTTATATCTGCTCTAGCTGGACATGCAGTCAATCCGGCGTTGGTGGTGTGTCCTTCTAATGGAGCGCTTTGGCATTGAAGGGTAGGACAACTTCTTGAAATATCTGATGTATTGTTTACCATGATTAGTAACTGCCTGTGATGAGGTGGCCACTTGTCCAGGGTGTACCCTGCCTTCCGCCCGAATGCAGCTGAGATAAGCTACAGCGACCCCAACGACCCCAAACTGGGACAAGCGGTAGGAAATGGATGGATGGATGGATTAGTAACTGTAATCTGAAGATCTTTTCTTCAATTTCCCCTACAGGCATGGCCAGAGGTTCTGTTATTGGACAGACAAGGCGAGCGGCCTATTGCAGGGCATTCTTCAGCCAGTCTTTAGGGTATCTAGAAAGTCAGTCCAGGCCATCGACTGCGTCATCAAAGATGAACTGAATACAGTACTGGTATGCCATGACACAAAAGTGAATAAATTGTATCATACCTATGTTGCTCCATAAAAAAAATGATTGAAGAAATATGTAAGCTGGGGGAAAAATAACTGGTTCAAAAATAATAATCTAATAACCATTATTGGTTTGTACCTTGATGTGGTTTAAGAGCTTTTCACTACAACATGTCTACTTCTGAGGTGACCACCACTTGTGATTATAATTGACGCTTTGTCCTTTATCTGTGTTCCCCATTCTTTAGGTGCGGCTCGCGCAAAGTTTAGAACAAAACATTTGTAAACAATAAAAAAATCATTTTACATTGCAGTTTTTTGCCTCATTTTAAAGTCTTGAAGAAATACCCAAGGTTTTTCTTTATTTTTATGTTCTTATTCTAAATATTGTCGTTTGTCTGACCACGGGTCATCTGACTTCACTGAGGTACATATGTGCACATAAATGTCATTTTAATTTAGTTCACTTACACAGAGAACTAAAAAAAAACTGAATTTAACGAATACATTTAGTTTTAATACATTTTAATAATGTTGATTGATAATGAATTAACTTATTGTACACTGTTATTAATTTCCGCATATGTCCATGAGTCAAATGTGCAGTCAGGAATATCCTCAAGTAAATTTGTCAGATTAATACTTGTCCGATTAATACGACGTTTTGTTAACGCTGTATTATAAAAAAGAGTCAAACGAAGTGCTATCGATCGCTGTCAAAGACGTAAGAGGAAATGACGTACGCGGAAATGACCCCGGAAGTAAATGGGGGGTAGGAAGGTTTTTGTAATGGGAAGAAAATTGGCGTGACAGCGCTGACGAGACGCGGGGCCGCCATCTTGGAGTGGTGATCAGTGCAATTCATTTGGCAGGAGCAATGACATTTAATTCATCTTACCTCACTGAATACCACTGATTTTCACACACTTTTTAGTCATACGTGTAGCTATGATAAAGGACACATGTTTTATTATTCATAGTTTGCTTAACAGTAGTAGAATATTCTTATATGCTATAAGTGACCAGACGTCCAAGATCAAAACTGGGAATATAATCCCAGACAAGGGATTTCAAATTGAAGAAACAATATGATGAGGTTATGTATACATGCTACATAAACAATGTAAGAATACATTAGATATCTATATATCTTATAGACTGTATCTCTGTTGCTGCAGCAGCAGAGAATGTATTCTGTCTTGACACTTTGTATTGATATTTTCTATTACATTCTTCCCTTAAATGATCATGTTTACAGTGATTGTTATATTTGTATTTTTTATGTATGTCGCTTTGGATAAAAGCGTCTGCCAAATACTTCAACATAAACATAACTTTTACCCCTGTTGGCTTTTACAATCTTTATCTTCATCATTTATTTCAACTTTATGTTATTCAAGTATGACATTTTTAAATGTAAGTAATTTAATTGGCAAGCAATTCTATTATGGTCATACTCTTGTTTGCTAGCGGCTACGATTTCAGTACTATTGAAGATCTTTGCTCCTTCTCAACTCTGTGATAATATTCTTTTCACAAAATGCAACCAATAGTACGTTAATGTTAAATCTTACTTGTGAAAAGTAATCCCCCGATTCCTATTTTCAACAGTCCGCTCTTTTGAGCAGGAAAACGCTGAACACCATCTTTGTTTTCTACCTGTCAACTGTCAGTTTAGCATCTTTGTTTTCTATCTGTCAACTGTCAGTTTAGCATCTTTGTTTTCTACCTGTCAACTGTCAGTTTAGCATCTTTGTTTCCTACCTGTCAACTGTCAGTTTAGCATCTTTGTTTTCTACCTGTCAACTGTCAGTTTAGCATCTTTGTTTTCTACCTGTCAACTGTCAGTTTAGCATATTTGTTTTCTACCTGTCAACTGTCAGTTTAGCATCTTTGTTTTCTACCTGTCAACTGTCAGTTTAGCATCTTTGTTTTCTACCTGTCAACTGTCAGTTTAGCATCTTTGTTTTCTACCTGTCAACTGTCAGTTTAGCATCTTTGTTTTCTACCTGTCAACTGTCAGTTTAGCATCTTTGTTTTCTATCTGTCAACTGTCAGTTTAGCATCTTTGTTTTCTACCTGTCAACTGTCAGTTTAGCCTCTTTGTTTTCTATCTGTCAACTGTCACTTTAGCTTCTTTGTTTTCTATCTGTCAACTGTCAGTTTAGCATCTTTGTTTTCTACCTGTCAACTGTCAGTTTAGCATCTTTGTTTTCCACCTGTCAACTATCAGTTTAGCATCTTTGTTTTCTATCTGTCAACTGTCAGTTTAGCATCTTTGTTTTCTACCTGTCAACTGTCAGTTTAGCATCTTTGTTTTCCACCTGTCAACTGTCAGTTTAGCATCTTTGTTTTCTACATGTCAACTGTCAGTTTAGCATCTTTGTTTTCCACCTGTCAACTGTCAGTTTAGCGTCTTTGTTTTCTACCTGTCAACTGTCAGTTCAGCATCTTTGTTTTCTACCTGTCAACTGTCAGTTTAGCGTCTTTGTTTTCTACCTGTCAACTGTCAGTTTAGCATCTTTGTTTTCTACCTGTCAACTATCAGTTTAGCATCTTTGTTTTCTACCTGTCAACTGTCAGTTTAGCATCTTTGTTTTCCACCTGTCAACTGTCAGTTTAGCGTCTTTGTTTTCTACCTGTCAACTGTCAGTTCAGCATCTTTGTTTTCTACCTGTCAACTGTCAGTTTAGCATCTTTGTTTTCTACCTGTCAACTGTCAGTTTAGCATCTTTGTTTTCTACCTGTCAACTGTCAGTTTAGCATCTTTGTTTTCTACCTGTCAACTGTCAGTTTAGCATCTTTGTTTCCTACCTGTCAACTGTCAGTTTAGCATCTTTGTTTTCTACCTGTCAACTGTCAGTTTAGCATCTTTGTTTTCTACCTGTCAACTGTCAGTTTAGCATATTTGTTTTCTACCTGTCAACTGTCAGTTTAGCATCTTTGTTTTCTACCTGTCAACTGTCAGTTTAGCATCTTTGTTTTCTACCTGTCAACTGTCAGTTTAGCATCTTTGTTTTCTACCTGTCAACTGTCAGTTTAGCATCTTTGTTTTCTACCTGTCAACTGTCAATTTAGCATCTTTGTTTTCTATCTGTCAACTGTCAGTTTAGCATCTTTGTTTTCTACCTGTCAACTGTCAGTTTAGCCTCTTTGTTTTCTATCTGTCAACTGTCACTTTAGCTTCTTTGTTTTCTATCTGTCAACTGTCAGTTTAGCATCTTTGTTTTCTACCTGTCAACTGTCAGTTTAGCATCTTTGTTTTCCACCTGTCAACTATCAGTTTAGCATCTTTGTTTTCTATCTGTCAACTGTCAGTTTAGCATCTTTGTTTTCTACCTGTCAACTGTCAGTTTAGCATCTTTGTTTTCCACCTGTCAACTGTCAGTTTAGCATCTTTGTTTTCTACATGTCAACTGTCAGTTTAGCATCTTTGTTTTCCACCTGTCAACTGTCAGTTTAGCGTCTTTGTTTTCTACCTGTCAACTGTCAGTTCAGCATCTTTGTTTTCCACCTGTCAACTGTCAGTTTAGCATCTTTGTTTTCTACATGTCAACTGTCAGTTTAGCATCTTTGTTTTCCACCTGTCAACTGTCAGTTTAGCGTCTTTGTTTTCTACCTGTCAACTGTCAGTTTAGCATCTTTGTTTCCTACCTGTCAACTGTCAGTTTAGCATCTTTGTTTTCTACCTGTCAACTGTCAGTTTAGCATCTTTGTTTTCCACCTGTCAACTGTCAGTTTAGCGTCTTTGTTTTCTACCTGTCAACTGTCAGTTCAGCATCTTTGTTTTCTACCTGTCAACTGTCAGTTTAGCATCTTTGTTTTCTACCTGTCAACTGTCAGTTTAGCATCTTTGTTTTCTACCTGTCAACTGTCAGTTTAGCATCTTTGTTTTCTACCTGTCAACTGTCAGTTTAGCATCTTTGTTTTCTACCTGTCAACTGTCAGTTTAGCGTCTTTGTTTTCTACCTGTCAACTGTCAGTTTAGAATCTTTGTTTTCTATCTGTCAACTGTCAGTTTAGCATCTTTGTTTTCTACCTGTCAACTGTCACTTTAGCATCTTTGTTTTCTACCTGTCAACTGTCAGTTTAGCATCTTTGTTTTCTATCTGTCAACTGTCAGTTTAGCATCTTTGTTTTCTCCCTGTCAACTGTCAGTTTAGCATCTTTGTTTTCCACCTATCAACTGTCAGTTTAGCATATTTGTTTTCTACATGTCAACTGTCAGTTTAGCATCTTTGTTTTCTACCTGTCAACTGTCAGTTTAGCGTCTTTGTTTTCTACCTGTCAACTGTCAGATTAGCATCTTTCTTTTCTACCTGTCAACCGTCAGTTTAGCATCTTTGTTTTCTACCTGTCAACTGTCAGTTTAGCATCTTTGTTTTCTACCTGTCAACTGTCAGTTTAGCATCTTTGTTTTCTACCTGTCAACTGTCAGTTTAGCATCTTTGTTTTCTACCTGTCAACTGTCAGTTTAGCATCTTTGTTTTCTACCTGTCAACTGTCAGTTTAGCATCTTTGTTTTCTACCTGTCAACTGTCAGTTTAGCATCTTTGTTTTCTACCTGTCAACTGTCAGTTTAGCATCTTTGTTTTCTATCTGTCAACTGTCAGTTTAGCATCTTTGTTTTCTACCTGTCAACTGTCAGTTTAGCCTCTTTGTTTTCTATCTGTCAACTGTCAGTTTAGCATCTTTGTTTTCCACCTGTCAACTGTCAGTTTAGCATCTTTGTTTTCTATCTGTCAACTGTCAGTTTAGCATCTTTGTTTTCCACCTGTCAACTGTCAGTTTAGCATCTTTGTTTTCTACATGTCAACTGTCAGTTTAGCATCTTTGTTTTCCACCTGTCAACTGTCAGTTTAGCGTCTTTGTTTTCTATCTGTCAACTGTCAGTTTAGCATCTTTGTTTTCTACCTGTCAACTGTCAGTTTAGCATCTTTGTTTTCTACCTGTCAACTGTCAGTTTAGCATCTTTGTTTTCTACCTGTCAACTGTCAGTTTAGCGTCTTTGTTTTCTACCTGTCAACTGTCAGTTTAGCATCTTTGTTTTCTACCTGTCAACTGTCAGTTTAGCATCTTTGTTTTCTACCTGTCAACAGTCAGTTTAGCGTCTTTGTTTTCTACCTGTCAACTGTCCGTTTAGAATCTTTGTTTTCTATCTGTCAACTGTCAGTTTAGCATCTTTATTTTCTACCTGTCAACTGTCAGTTTAGCCTCTTTGTTTTAGCATCTTTGTTTTCTACCTGTCAACTGTCAGTTTAGGCTGCTCGCTGGCTCCTCATCACCACTTCAAGATGGCGGCCCAATTTCTCGCGTCACAGCAGCCAATGCTGTGTCTACTTATAACATGTATATGGGGACGAGAGCTGGTTACTTGTTTCTCTCGCGAGATCTGACAAGACTGCGCGCGAAGCAAACACGGCGAGGATAAAGCAAGATGGCGTCTGACGGTGAAGACGTTATTGCAGTGTTCTTAATCTGTGCGTCCATGTACACATATATGTCCTTTATTACACTCTATTCATTAATAACTGTTTGTATATTAGTTTGAGCGCACTTTGATGCTAGCTTAGCTTGCTAGTTAGCTTAGCTTGTTAGCTGCTAACAAAGAAGTGATGAAAAGACATCGCTAAGCAGAGATCAAGTGTGAGTGTAAAGTGTTGTGATTGTGTGAAAATGTGCGAAAGAACCATAGCAGAGTACGAGGAGGAACTTTGTCCAACAAAAGAGGAGAAGGAGCGACAACATCAAGTTGTGTTACACACAACAGGTTTGTTTACTTCTTACTCTCACATCTTTACGAACTTTATATTTATTATTAACACTATTCTTCAATAGATTGTCTATAGGAAGATGAATTGGATGATGCACTGATTGTTTTATGTTGTTCATAAAAACCAGACAATATTTATGAGAGGTTGATGTTCCTCTCAGTTTGTAACAATGTGTATCAACATGTTTACACAAAAGTCACACAGTCACCGGGGGAATATTCCAGAGAGCAGGTTAAGTGCAAACTCCTCGAGAGTTTTACCTCCAAATATAAAGAGGTAAGATAAAGTAAACCTAGCCTGCTAGCTGGCAGGTTTGACAAGTTATTTATGTGTGTAAAAGCTATACTGACCTGTTATTTCCTTCATATTGGTGCAGCCATTAACCTACTACAGGGGTCGGCAACCTTTACCACTCAAAGAGCCATTTTGACCCGTTCCACAAATTAAAGAAAACAATGGGAGCCACAAAACTCTTTTGAAATTTAAAATGAAAAAACACTCCATACAAACTTTTTTTTTTGCTTTGTGCTATGTATAAACCAGACACGCGGCCCGCACCTTAATATGAACATTTAATGTTAGCGCGGCCGGCGAGTTTTATATGAATGGCGCTTGACAGCGTCATACTTGCCAACCCTCCCGATTTTTCTGGGAGACTCCCGAATTTCAGGGTAACTATTCTCACGAATGTCTGCTGATTTTCACCCTAACAACAGTAATAAGGGCGTGCCGTGATGGCACTGCCTTTAGCGCCCTCTACAACCTGTACAAACAGCGTGCCAGCCCAGTTACATGTTGTATGCACACATGAGTGCCTGCAAGGCATACTTGGTCAACAGCCATACAGGTCACACTGAGGGTGGCCGTATAAACAACTTTAACACTCTTACTAATATGCACCACACTGTGAACCCACACCAAACAAGAATGACAAACACATTTCGGGAGAACATCCGCACTGTAACACAACATAAACACAACAGAACAAATACCCAGAATCCCATGCAGCTCTAACTCTTCCGGGCTACATTATACACCCCCGCTACCACCAAACCCCGCCTGTAACTACACGGTTAATGCTGTGCCGCCTGTCGAAGCCTAGCAATGCTGCTGCTAACAACGCCATTGAAGCTAACTTAGAGCCCTCATCTGCTCATCAACACCTGTGCTCACCTGCGTTCAAGCGATCGACGGCGCGACGAAGGACTTCACCCGATCATCGATGCGGTCGGCGGCTAGCGTCGATAGCGCGTCTGCTATCCAAGTCAAAGTCCTCCTGGTTGTGTTGCTGCAGCCAGCCGCTAATACACCGATCCCACCTACAGCTTTCTTCTTTGCAGTCTCCATTGTTCATTAAACAAATTGCAAAAGATTCACCAACACAGATGTCCAGAATACTGTGGAATTTTGCGATGAAAACAGAGCTGTTTGTATTGTGATACAATGTGTCCCAATACTTCCGCTTCAACCATTGACGTCACGCGCAAACGTCATCATACATAGACGTATTCAACCGGAAGTTCCCAGGGAAATTTAAAATGTCACTTTATAAGTTAACCCAGCCGTATTGGCATGTGTTGCAATGTTAAGATTTCATCATTAATATATAAACTATCAGACTGCGTGGTCGGTAGTAGTGGCTTTCAGTAGGCCTTTAACTGAATGTGCAGCTCCAAACGTTTCTCCTCATGAGCAAAATTGAACTCTGTCTCTGCCTGATTCCTTGCTTCTTGTCTCGTTTAATAGATAGTTCCGTGTTTGAACCTGACGTATTTGTATTCAGTCAAGTGACTTCTTCCGGTAAGTGAAAAACGTGGTGGTCAACCAAGCCAAGATGGTTGCTGTGCAGCTAGCAACTCTCTGAATACACAAAGGGCCTAGATCAGGGGCGTCAAACATACGGCCCACGGGCCGGATCAGGCCCTCCAAAAGGTTTTATCCAGCCCGCGGAATGAGTTTGCTAAGTACAAAAATGAGTCAAAAGTTTTGAATGAAAGAAACTGCTGTTCTAAATGTGTCCACTAGATGTCGCAATAGCAATTCTTTGTATCTTTGTAGACGATGCTACATATGTAAAACACAACTAAAATACATGATGTTAGCGCACCAGTCGGGGAAAATGAGCAAACTACATCAATAACATCCTGTAATTTGATTTTGATATTATTATTTATCTTGATAGATTGAAAATGAACACCAATGAGTTGACTGATGAACATTATCACATCATTGATTCTGAAAGTGTAAAAAAGGACAACTAAATATAGAATACTATTATATGTAAAAAAAAAAAACATTATGATTTGTACATTTTCAGAATGTGTTTGTTGTATTTTTAAACAAAGAAAACAATCTGCAGTTGTCTTTATTTTTACGTTATCTTGCCGTGATTTTACCAGTCCGGCCAACTTGGAGTAGATCTTCCTCCATGTGGCCCCCCATCTAAAATTAGTTTAAACACCCCTGGCCTAGATCTTCCTGCGAAAAGCAGATACGAGAAAAAAACTAATTATGAAACGGAATAGATCCCTAAAGATTTGTTGAGTAATATCAAGGATTATCCGTCGGTGGCGTTCCCAGACATGTGGAACTATCTTGAGTTCCAGAGGTCATTCTACACCACAAATTATGGTTAAGTTTAGAGATAAAGTTTAGGTGTCATAGACCGTATACAGAATACAATATTTACACACTTTATATCAGTGAGTGTAAAGTTAAGAATGCCTCAATCAATGCTGCCGTGTACTTATAAAAAAAACTTGCTCCTCATCAAATTTCCAAGTCTGTTTTTGTACTCACTTTTGAATTAATTTTAGTGGCTGGGACAAAAGGAAGTATTTCCCGTGTTTTATTGGTTGTTTTGTTACACACTTTTAACACAAAAGAACACAAATAATGTCATTGTGTTAATAGTGTCAGTCCAAAACTATTTCTATTCTCTCTTTATCTTATGTACTTATTTACCCAACAGACGTCCAGCAGCCCCTTCACATTAAAGAGGAAGAGGAGGATCCACAGCCCACCCACATTAAAGAGGAAGAGGATGATCCACAGCCCACCCACATTAAAGAGGAAGATGATGATCTACAGCCCACCCACATTAAAGAGGAAGAGGATGATCCACAGCCCACCTACATTAAAGAGGAAGAGGAGGATCCACAGCCCACCACCATTAAAGAGGAAGATGATGATCCACAGCCCACCTACATTAAAGAGGAAGAGGAGGATCCACACATGAAAGAGGAAGAGGAGGATGATGTCAGCAAGTTTCCACTGACTGTTGTCTCTGTGAAGACTGAAGAGCATGAAGACAAAGCACCTGAATCCTCACAGCTTCATCACAGTCCAAGTAAGCACATATCATTTTATTCTCAATCCATCACAACTGGACTGTTCACTTTGTCTTAGAACACTCATCCAAGTAGGCTTCATCACTTCATGCTCATACACTTCAAGTCTTAAATCTAATCATTGCAATTTAGAGGGGAACTGCACTTTTTGGGGGAATTTTTCCATCGTTCACAATCATTATAAAAGACATGATGGTGGATATATATAAAAAAAAATCACATTCTAAGTACTGGGTGATATGGCCTTTTATTAATATGTGGATATGTTTAGTCCATGTCACCATACACCATATATATGTGGATATGTTTAGTCCATGTCACCATACACCATATATATGTGGATATGTTTAGTCCATGTCACCATACACCATATATATGTGGATATGTTTAGTCCATGTCACCATACACCATATATATGTGGATATGTTTAGTCCATGTCACCATACACCATATATATGTGGATATGTTTAGTCCATGTCACGATACACCATATATATGTGGATATGTTTAGGCCATGTCACGATACACCATATATATGTGGATATGTTTAGTCCATGTCACCATACACCATATATATGTGGATATGTTTAGTCCATGTCACGATACACCATATATATGTGGATATGTTTAGTCCATGTCACCATACACCATATATATGTGGATATGTTTAGTCCATGTCACGATACACCATATATATGTGGATATGTTTAGTCCATGTCACGATACACCATATATATGTGGATATGTTTAGTCCATGTCACGATACACCATATATATGTGGATATGTTTAGTCCATGTCACGATACACCATATATATGTGGATATGTTTAGACCATGTCACGATACACCATATATATGTGGATATGTTTAGTCCATGTCACGATACACCATATATATGTGGATATGTTTAGTCCATGTCACCATACACCATATATATGTGGATATGTTTAGTCCATGTCACGATACACCATATATATGTGGATATGTTTAGTCCATGTCACGATACACCATATATATGTGGATATGTTTAGTCCATGTCACCATACACCATATATATGTGGATATGTTTAGTCCATGTCACGATACACCATATATATGTGGATATGTTTAGTCCATGTCACGATACACCATATATATGTGGATATGTTTAGTCCATGTCACCATACACCATATATATGTGGATATGTTTAGTCCATGTCACGATACACCATATATATGTGGATATGTTTAGTCCATGTCACGATACACCATATATATGTGGATATGTTTAGTCCATGTCACGATACACCATATATATGTGGATATGTTTAGTCCATGTCACGATACACCATATATATGTGGATATGTTTAGGCCATGTCACGATACACCATATATATGTGGATATGTTTAGTCCATGTCACGATACACCATATATATGTGGATATGTTTAGTCCATGTCACGATACACCATATATATGTGGATATGTTTAGTCCATGTCACGATACACCATATATATGTGGATATGTTTAGTCCATGTCACCATACACCATATATATGTGGATATGTTTAGTCCATGTCACGATACACCATATATATGTGGATATGTTTAGTCCATGTCACGATACACCATATATATGTGGATATGTTTAGTCCATGTCACCATACACCATATATATGTGGATATGTTTAGTCCATGTCACGATACACCATATATATGTGGATATGTTTAGTCCATGTCACGATACACATATATATGTGGATATGTTTAGTCCATGTCACGATACACCATATATATGTGGATATGTTTAGTCCATGTCACGATACACCATATATATGTGGATATGTTTAGTCCATGTCACGATACACCATATATATGTGGATATGTTTAGGCCATGTCACGATACACCATATATATGTGGATATGTTTAGTCCATGTCACCATACACCATATATATGTGGATATGTTTAGTCCATGTCACGATACACCATATATATGTGGATATGTTTAGTCCATGTCACCATACACCATATATATGTGGATATGTTTAGTCCATGTCACGATACACCATATATATGTGGATATGTTTAGTCCATGTCACGATACACCATATATATGTGGATATGTTTAGTCCATGTCACGATACACCATATATATGTGGATATGTTTAGTCCATGTCACGATACACCATATATATGTGGATATGTTTAGTCCATGTCACGATACACCATATATATGTGGATATGTTTAGTCCATGTCACGATACACCATATATATGTGGATATGTTTAGTCCATGTCACGATACACCATATATATGTGGATATGTTTAGACCATGTCACGATACACCATATATATGTGGATATGTTTAGTCCATGTCACGATACACCATATATATGTGGATATGTTTAGTCCATGTCACGATACACCATATATATGTGGATATGTTTAGTCCATGTCACGATACACCATATATATGTGGATATGTTTAGACCATGTCACGATACACCATATATATGTGGATATGTTTAGTCCATGTCACGATACACCATATATATGTGGATGTGTTTAGTCCATGTCACCATACACCATATATATGTGGATATGTTTAGTCCATGTCACGATACACCATATATATGTGGATATGTTTAGTCCATGTCACGATACACCATATATATGTGGATATGTTTAGTCCATGTCACCATACACCATATATATGTGGATATGTTTAGTCCATGTCACGATACACCATATATATGTGGATATGTTTAGTCCATGTCACGATACACCATATATATGTGGATATGTTTAGTCCATGTCACCATACACCATATATATGTGGATATGTTTAGTCCATGTCACGATACACCATATATATGTGGATATGTTTAGTCCATGTCACGATACACCATATATATGTGGATATGTTTAGTCCATGTCACGATACACCATATATATGTGGATATGTTTAGTCCATGTCACGATACACCATATATATGTGGATATGTTTAGGCCATGTCACGATACACCATATATATGTGGATATGTTTAGTCCATGTCACGATACACCATATATATGTGGATATGTTTAGTCCATGTCACGATACACCATATATATGTGGATATGTTTAGTCCATGTCACCATACACCATATATATGTGATATGTTTAGTCCATGTCACGATACACCATATATATGTGGATATGTTTAGTCCATGTCACGATACACCATATATATGTGGATATGTTTAGTCCATGTCACCATACACCATATATATGTGGATATGTTTAGTCCATGTCACGATACACCATATATATGTGATATGTTTAGTCCATGTCACGATACACCATATATATGTGGATATGTTTAGTCCATGTCACGATACACCATATATATGTGGATATGTTTAGGCCATGTCACGATACACCATATATATGTGGATATGTTTAGTCCATGTCACGATACACCATATATATGTGGATATGTTTAGTCCATGTCACGATACACCATATATATGTGGATATGTTTAGTCCATGTCACGATACACCATATATATGTGGATATGTTTAGTCCATGTCACGATACACCATATATATGTGGATATGTTTAGTCCATGTCACCATACACCATATATATGTGGATATGTTTAGTCCATGTCACGATACACCATATATATGTGGATATGTTTAGGCCATGTCACCATACACCATATATATGTGGATATGTTTAGTCCATGTCACGATACACCATATATATGTGGATATGTTTAGTCCATGTCACGATACACCATATATATGTGGATATGTTTAGGCCATGTCACCATACACCATATATATGTGGATATGTTTAGTCCATGTCACGATACACCATATATATGTGGATATGTTTAGTCCATGTCACGATACACCATATATATGTGGATATGTTTAGTCCATGTCACGATACACCATATATATGTGGATATTTTTAGTCCATGTCACGATACACCATATATATGTGGATATGTTAGTCCATGTCACGATACACCATATATATGTGGATATGTTTAGTCCATGTCACGATACACCATATATATGTGGATATGTTTAGTCCATGTCACGATACACCATATATATGTGGATATGTTTAGTCCATGTCACGATACACCATATATATGTGGATATGTTTAGTCCATGTCACCATACACCATATATATGTGGATATGTTTAGTCCATGTCACGATACACCATATATATGTGGATATGTTTAGTCCATGTCACGATACACCATATATATGTGGATATGTTTAGTCCATGTCACCATACACCATATATATGTGGATATGTTTAGTCATGTCACGATACACCATATATATGTGGATATGTTTAGTCCATGTCACGATACACCATATATATGTGGATATGTTTAGTCCATGTCACGATACACCATATATATGTGGATATGTTTAGGCCATGTCACCGATACACCATATATATGTGGATATGTTTAGTCCATGTCACGATACACCATATATATGTGGATATGTTTAGTCCATGTCACGATACACCATATATATGTGGATATGTTTAGTCCATGTCACGATACACCATATATATGTGGATATGTTTAGTCCATGTCACGATACACCATATATATGTGGATATGTTTAGTCCATGTCACATACACCATATATATGTGGATATGTTTAGTCCATGTCACGATACACCATATATATGTGGATATGTTTAGTCCATGTCACGATACACCATATATATGTGGATATGTTTAGTCCATGTCACGATACACCATATATATGTGGATATGTTTAGTCCATGTCACGATACACCATATTATATGTGGATATGTTTAGTCCATGTCACGATACACCATATATATGTGGATATGTTTAGTCCATGTCACGATACACCATATATATGTGGATATGTTTAGTCCATGTCACGATACACCATATATATGTGGATATGTTTAGTCCATGTCACGATACACCATATATATGTGGATATGTTTAGTCCATGTCACGATACACCATATATATGTGGATATGTTTAGACCATGTCACGATACACCATATATATGTGGATATGTTTAGTCCATGTCACGATACACCATATATATGTGGATATGTTTAGTCCATGTCACGATACACCATATATATGTGGATATGTTTAGTCCATGTCACGATACACCATATATATGTGGATATGTTTAGTCCATGTCACGATACACATATATATGTGGATATGTTTAGTCCATGTCACCATACACCATATATATGTGGATATGTTTAGTCCATGTCACGATACACCATATATATGTGGATATGTTTAGTCCATGTCACGATACACCATATATATGTGGATATGTTTAGTCCATGTCACGATACACCATATATATGTGGATATGTTTAGTCCATGTCACGATACACCATATATATGTGGATATGTTTAGTCCATGTCACGATACACCATATATATGTGGATATGTTTAGTCCATGTCACGATACACCATATATATGTGGATATGTTTAGTCCATGTCACGATACACCATATATATGTGGATATGTTTAGTCCATGTCACGATACACCATATATATGTGGATATGTTTAGTCCATGTCACGATACACCATATATATGTGGATATGTTTAGTCCATGTCACGATACACCATATATATGTGGATATGTTTAGTCCATGTCACATACACCATATATATGTGGATATGTTTAGTCCATGTCACGATACACCATATATATGTGGATATGTTTAGTCCATGTCACGATACACCATATATATGTGGATATGTTTAGTCCATGTCACGATACACCATATATATGTGGATATGTTTAGTCCATGTCACGATACACCATATATATGTGGATATGTTTAGTCCATGTCACGATACACCATATATATGTGGATATGTTTAGTCCATGTCACGATACACCATATATATGTGGATATGTTTAGTCCATGTCACCATACACCATATATATGTGGATATGTTTAGTCCATGTCACGATACACCATATATATGTGGATATGTTTAGTCCATGTCACGATACACCATATATATGTGGATATGTTTAGTCCATGGTCACGATACACCATATATATGTGGATATGTTTAGTCCATGTCACGATACACCATATATATGTGGATATGTTTAGTCCATGTCACGATACACCATATATATGTGGATATGTTTAGTCCATGTCACGATACACCATATATATGTGGATATGTTTAGTCCATGTCACGATACACCATATATATGTGGATATGTTTAGTCCATGTCACGATACACCATATATATGTGGATATGTTTAGTCCATGTCACCATACACCATATATATGTGGATATGTTTAGTCCATGTCACGATACACCATATATATGTGGATATGTTTAGTCCATGTCACCGATACACCATATATATGTGGATATGTTTAGTCCATGTCACGATACACCATATATATGTGGATATGTTTAGTCCATGTCACGATACACCATATATATGTGGATATGTTTAGTCCATGTCACGCATACACCATATATATGTGGATATGTTTAGTCCATGTCACGATACACCATATATATGTGGATATGTTTAGTCCATGTCACGATACACCATATATATGTGGATATGTTTAGTCCATGTCACGATACACCATATATATGTGGATATGTTTAGTCCATGTCACGATACACCATATATATGTGGATATGTTTAGTCCATGTCACGATACACCATATATATGTGGATATGTTTAGTCCATGTCACGATACACCATATATATGTGGATATGTTTAGTCCATGTCACCGATACACCATATATATGTGGATATGTTTAGTCCATGTCACGATACACCATATATATGTGGATATGTTTAGTCCATGTCACGATACACCATATATATGTGGATATGTTTAGTCCATGTCACGATACACATATATATGTGGATATGTTTAGTCCATGTCACGATACACCATATATATGTGGATATGTTTAGTCCATGTCACGATACACCATATATATGTGGATATGTTTAGTCCATGTCACGATACACCATATATATGTGGATATGTTTAGTCCATGTCACGATACACCATATATATGTGGATATGTTTAGTCCATGTCACGATACACCATATATATGTGGATATGTTTAGTCCATGTCACGATACACCATATATATGTGGATATGTTTAGTCCATGTCACCATACACCATATATATGTGGATATGTTTAGTCCATGTCACGATACACATATATATGTGGATATGTTTAGTCCATGTCACGATACACCATATATATGTGGATATGTTTAGTCCATGTCACGATACACCATATATATGTGGATATGTTTAGTCCATGTCACCATACACCATATATATGTGGATATGTTTAGTCCATGTCACGATACACCATATATATGTGGATATGTTTAGTCCATGTCACGATACACCATATATATGTGGATATGTTTAGTCCATGTCACCATACACCATATATATGTGGATATGTTTAGTCCATGTCACGATACACCATATATATGTGGATATGTTTAGTCCATGTCACGATACACCATATATATGTGGATATGTTTAGTCCATGTCACGATACACCATATATATGTGGATATGTTTAGTCCATGTCACGATACACCATATATATGTGGATATGTTTAGTCCATGTCACGATACACCATATATATGTGGATATGTTTAGTCCATGTCACGATACACCATATATATGTGGATATGTTTAGTCCATGTCACCATACACCATATATATGTGGATATGTTTAGTCCATGTCACGATACACCATATATATGTGGATATGTTTAGTCCATGTCACGATACACCATATATATGTGGATATGTTTAGTCCATGTCACGATACACCATATATATGTGGATATGTTTAGTCCATGTCACCATACACCATATATATGTGGATATGTTTAGTCCATGTCACGATACACCATATATATGTGGATATGTTTAGTCCATGTCACGATACACCATATATATGTGGATATGTTTAGTCCATGTCACGATACACCATATATATGTGGATATGTTTAGTCCATGTCACGATACACCATATATATGTGGATATGTTTAAGTCCATGTCACGATACACCATATATATGTGGATATGTTTAGTCCATGTCACGATACACCATATATATGTGGATATGTTTAGTCCATGTCACGATACACCATATATATGTGGATATGTTTAGTCCATGTCACGATACACCATATATATGTGGATATGTTTAGTCCATGTCACGATACACCATATATATGTGGATATGTTTAGTCCATGTCACGATACACCATATATATGTGGATATGTTTAGTCCATGTCACGATACACCATATATATGTGGATATGTTTAGTCCATGTCACGATACACCATATATATGTGGATATGTTTAGTCCATGTCACGATACACCATATATATGTGGATATGTTTAGTCCATGTCACCATACACCATATATATGTGGATATGTTTAGTCCATGTCACGATACACCATATATATGTGGATATGTTTAGTCCATGTCACGATACACCATATATATGTGGATATGTTTAGTCCATGTCACGATACACCATATATATGTGGATATGTTTAGTCCATGTCACGATACACCATATATATGTGGATATGTTTAGTCCATGTCACGATACACCATATATATGTGGATATGTTTAGTCCATGTCACGATACACCATATATATGTGGATATGTTTAGTCCATGTCACGATACACCATATATATGTGGATATGTTTTAGTCCATGTCACCGATACACCATATATATGTGGATATGTTTAGTCCATGTCACGATACACCATATATATGTGGATATGTTTAGTCATGTCACGATACACCATATATATGTGGATATGTTTAGTCCATGTCACGATACACCATATATATGTGGATATGTTTAGTCCATGTCACGATACACCATATATATGTGGATATGTTTAGTCCATGTCACGATACACCATATATATGTGGATATGTTTAGTCCATGTCACGATACACCATATATATGTGGATATGTTTAGTCCATGTCACGATACACCATATATATGTGGATATGTTTAGTCCATGTCACGATACACATATATATGTGGATATGTTTAGATCCATGTCACGATACACCATATATATGTGGATATGTTTAGTCCATGTCACGATACACCATATATATGTGGATATGTTTAGTCCATGTCACGATACACCATATATATGTGGATATGTTTAGTCCATGTCACGATACACCATATATATGTGGATATGTTTAGTCCATGTCACGATACACCATATATATGTGGATATGTTTAGTCCATGTCACCATACACCATATATATGTGGATATGTTTAGTCCATGTCACGATACACCATATATATGTGGATATGTTTAGTCCATGTCACGATACACCATATATATGTGGATATGTTTAGTCCATGTCACGATACACCATATATATGTGGATATGTTTAGTCCATGTCACGATACACCATATATATGTGGATATGTTTAGTCCATGTCACGATACACCATATATATGTGGATATGTTTAGTCCATGTCACGATACACCATATATATGTGGATATGTTTAGTCCATGTCACGATACACCATATATATGTGGATATGTTTAGTCCATGTCACGATACACCATATATATGTGGATATGTTTAGTCCATGTCACGATACACCATATATATGTGGATATGTTTAGTCCATGTCACGATACACCATATATATGTGGATATGTTTAGTCCATGTCACGATACACCATATATATGTGGATATGTTTAGTCCATGTCACGATACACCATATATATGTGGATATGTTTAGTCCATGTCACGATACACCATATATATGTGGATATGTTTAGTCCATGTCACGATACACCATATATATGTGGATATGTTTAGTCCATGTCACGATACACCATATATATGTGGATATGTTTAGTCCATGTCACGATACACCATATATATGTGGATATGTTTAGTCCATGTCACGATACACCATATATATGTGGATATGTTTAGTCCATGTCACGATACACCATATATATGTGGATATGTTTAGTCCATGTCACGATACACCATATATATGTGGATATGTTTAGTCCATGTCACGATACACCATATATATGTGGATATGTTTAGTCCATGTCACGATACACCATATATATGTGGATATGTTTAGTCCATGTCACGATACACCATATATATGTGGATATGTTTAGTCCATGTCACGATACACCATATATATGTGGATATGTTTAGTCCATGTCACCATACACCATATATATGTGGATATGTTTAGTCCATGTCACGATACACCATATATATGTGGATATGTTTAGTCCATGTCACGATACACCATATATATGTGGATATGTTTAGTCCATGTCACGATACACCATATATATGTGGATATGTTAGTCCATGTCACGATACACCATATATATGTGGATATGTTTAGTCCATGTCACGATACACCATATATATGTGGATATGTTTAGTCCATGTCACGATACACCATATATATGTGGATATGTTTAGTCCATGTCACGATACACCATATATATGTGGATATGTTTAGTCCATGTCACGATACACCATATATATGTGGATATGTTTAGTCCATGTCACGATACACCATATATATGTGGATATGTTTAGTCCATGTCACGATACACCATATATATGTGGATATGTTTAGTCCATGTCACGATACACCATATATATGTGGATATGTTTAGTCCATGTCACGATACACCATATATATGTGGATATGTTTAGTCCATGTCACGATTCACCATATATATGTGGATATGTTTAGTCCATGTCACGATACACCATATATATGTGGATATGTTTAGTCCATGTCACGATACACCATATATATGTGGATATGTTTAGTCCATGTCACGATACACCATATATATGTGGATATGTTTAGGCCATGTCACGATACACCATATATATGTGGATATGTTTAGTCCATGTCACGATACACCATATATATGTGGATATGTTTAGTCCATGTCACGATACACCATATATATGTGGATATGTTTAGTCCATGTCACCGATACACCATATATATGTGGATATGTTTAGTCCATGTCACGATACACCATATATATGTGGATATGTTTAGTCCATGTCACGATACACCATATATATGTGGATATGTTTAGTCCATGTCACGATACACCATATATATGTGGATATGTTTAGTCCATGTCACGATACACCATATATATGTGGATATGTTTAGTCCATGTCACGATACACCATATATATGTGGATATGTTTAGTCCATGTCACGATACACCATATATATGTGGATATGTTTAGTCCATGTCACGATACACCATATATATGTGGATATGTTTAGTCCATGTCACGATACACCATATATATGTGGATATGTTTAGTCCATGTCACGATACACCATATATATGTGGATATGTTTAGTCCATGTCACGATACACCATATATATGTGGATATGTTTAGTCCATGTCACGATACACCATATATATGTGGATATGTTTAGTCCATGTCACGATACACCATATATATGTGGATATGTTTAGTCCATGTCACGATACACCATATATATGTGGATATGTTTAGTCCATGTCCGATACACCATATATATGTGGATATGTTTAGTCCATGTCACGATACACCATATATTATGTGGATATGTTTAGTCCATGTCACGATACACCATATATATGTGGATATGTTTAGTCCATGTCACGATACACCATATATATGTGGATATGTTTAGTCCATGTCACGATACACCATATATATGTGGATATGTTTAGTCCATGTCACGATACACCATATATATGTGGATATGTTTAGTCCATGTCACGATACACCATATATATGTGGATATGTTTAGTCCATGTCACGATACACCATATATATGTGGATATGTTTAGTCCATGTCACGATACACCATATATATGTGGATATGTTTAGTCCATGTCACGATACACCATATATATGTGGATATGTTTAGTCCATGTCACCATACACCATATATATGTGGATATGTTTAGTCCATGTCACGATACACCATATATATGTGGATATGTTTAGTCCATGTCACGATACACCATATATATGTGGATATGTTTAGTCCATGTCACCATACACCATATATATGTGGATATGTTTAGTCCATGTCACGATACACCATATATATGTGGATATGTTTAGTCCATGTCACGATACACCATATATATGTGGATATGTTTAGTCCATGTCACGATACACCATATATATGTGGATATGTTTAGTCCATGTCACGATACACCATATATATGTGGATATGTTTAGTCCATGTCACGATACACCATATATATGTGGATATGTTTAGTCCATGTCACGATACACCATATATATGTGGATATGTTTAGTCCATGTCACCATACACCATATATATGTGGATATGTTTAGTCCATGTCACGATACACCATATATATGTGGATATGTTTAGTCCATGTCACGATACACCATATATATGTGGATATGTTTAGTCCATGTCACGATACACCATATATATGTGGATATGTTTAGTCCATGTCACGATACACCATATATATGTGGATATGTTTAGTCCATGTCACGATACACCATATATATGTGGATATGTTTAGTCCATGTCACGATACACCATATATATGTGGATATGTTTAGTCCATGTCACGATACACCATATATATGTGGATATGTTTAGTCCATGTCACGATACACCATATATATGTGGATATGTTTAGTCCATGTCACGATACACCATATATATGTGGATATGTTTAGTCCATGTCACCATACACCATATATATGTGGATATGTTTAGTCCATGTCACGATACACCATATATATGTGGATATGTTTAGTCCATGTCACGATACACCATATATATGTGGATATGTTTAGTCCATGTCACCATACACCATATATATGTGGATATGTTTAGTCCATGTCACGATACACCATATATATGTGGATATGTTTAGTCCATGTCACGATACACCATATATATGTGGATATGTTTAGTCATGTCACGATACACCATATATATGTGGATATGTTTAGTCCATGTCACGATACACCATATATATGTGGATATGTTTAGTCCATGTCACGATACACCATATATATGTGGATATGTTTAGGCCATGTCACGATACACCATATAAATATGTGGATATGTTTAGTCCATGTCACGATACAACCATATATATGTGGATAATGTTTAGTCCATGTCACGATACACCATATATATGTGGATATGTTTAGTCCATGTCACGATACACCATATATATGTGGATATGTTTAGTCCATGTCACGATACACCATATATATGTGGATA
>NC_084758.1:1711047-1713547 GCF_033978785.1 Entelurus aequoreus
CACATGCCTTCTCTATCTGACTTCAGACTAACCACTCCACTGACACATGCCTTCTCTATGTGACTTCAGAACTAACCACTCCACTGACACATGCCTTCTCTATGTGACTTCAGAACTAACCACTCCACTGACACATGCCTTCTCTATGTGACTTCAGAACTAACCACTCACTGACACATGCCTTCTCTATCTGACTTCAGAACTAACCACTCCACTGACACATGCCTTCTCTATCTGACTTCAGAACTAACCACTCCACTGACACATGCCTTCTCTATCTGACTTCAGAACTAACCACTCCACTGACACATGCCTTCTCTATCTGACTTCAGAACTAACCACTCCACTGACACATGCCTTCTCTATCTGACTTCAGAACTAACCACTCCACTGACACATGCCTTCTCTATCTGACTTCAGAACTAACCACTCCACTGACACATGCTTCTCTATCTGACTTCAGAACTAACCACTCCACTGACACATGCCTTCTCTATCTGACTTCAGAACTAACCACTCCACTGACACATGCCTTCTCTATCTGACTTCAGAACTAACCACTCCACTGACACATGCCTTCTCTATCTGACTTCAGAACTAACCACTCCACTGACACATGCCTTCTCTATCTGACTTCAGAACTAACCACTCCACTGACACATGCCTTCTCTATCTGACTTCAGAACTAACCACTCCACTGACACATGCCTTCTCTATGTGACTTCAGAACTAACCACTCACTGACACATGCCTTCTCTATCTGACTTCAGAACTAACCACTCCACTGACACATGCCTTCTCTATCTGACTTCAGAACTAACCACTCCACTGACACATGCCTTCTCTATGTGACTTCAGAACTAACCACTCCACTGACACATGCCTTCTCTATGTGACTTCAGAACTAACCACTCCACTGACACATGCCTTCTCTATGTGACTTCAGAACTAACCACTCCACTGACACATGCCTTCTCTATGTGACTTCAGAACTAACCACTCCACTGACACATGCCTTCTCTATCTGACTTCAGAACTAACCACTCCACTGACACATGCCTTCTCTATCTGACTTCAGAACTAACCACTCCACTGACACATGCCTTCTCTATCTGACTTCAGAACTAACCACTCCACTGACACATGCCTTCTCTATGTGACTTCAGAACTAACCACTCCACTGACACATGCCTTCTCTATCTGACTTCAGAACTAACCACTCCACTGACACATGCCTTCTCTATCTGACTTCAGAACTAACCACTCCACTGACACATGCCTTCTCTATCTGACTTCAGAACTAACCACTCCACTGACACATGCCTTCTCTATCTGACTTCAGAACTAACCACTCCACTGACACATGCCTTCTCTATCTGACTTCAGAACTAACCACTCCACTGACACATGCCTTCTCTATGTGACTTCAGAACTAACCACTCCACTGACACATGCCTTCTCTATGTGACTTCAGAACTAACCACTCCACTGACACATGCCTTCTCTATCTGACTTCAGAACTAACCACTCCACTGACACATGCCTTCTCTATCTGACTTCAGAACTAACCACTCCACTGACACATGCCTTCTCTATGTGACTTCAGAACTAACCACTCCACTGACACATGCCTTCTCTATGTGACTTCAGAACTAACCACTCCACTGACACATGCCTTCTCTATGTGACTTCAGAACTAACCACTCCACTGACACATGCCTTCTCTATGTGACTTCAGAACTAACCACTCCACTGACACATGCCTTCTCTATGTGACTTCAGAACTAACCACTCCACTGACACATGCCTTCTCTATCTGACTTCAGAACTAACCACTCCACTGACACATGCCTTCTCTATCTGACTTCAGAACTAACCACTCCACTGACACATGCCTTCTCTATGTGACTTCAGAACTAACCACTCCACTGACACATGCCTTCTCTATGTGACTTCAGAACTAACCACTCCACTGACACATGCCTTCTCTATCTGACTTCAGAACTAACCACTCCACTGACACATGCCTTCTCTATCTGACTTCAGAACTAACCACTCCACTGACACATGCCTTCTCTATCTGACTTCAGAACTAACCACTCCACTGACACATGCCTTCTCTATGTGACTTCAGAACTAACCACTCCACTGACACATGCCTTCTCTATGTGACTTCAGAACTAACCACTCCACTGACACATGCCTTCTCTATGTGACTTCAGAACTAACCACTCCACTGACACATGCCTTCTCTATCTGACTTCAGAACTAACCACTCCACTGACACATGCCTTCTCTATCTGACTTCAGAACTAACCACTCCACTGACACATGCCTTCTCTATGTGACTTCAGAACTAACCACTCCACTGACACATGCCTTCTCTATCTGACTTCAGAACTAACCACTCCACTGACACATGCCTTCTCTATCTGACTTCAGAACTAACCACTCCACTGACACATGCCTTCTCTATGTGACTTCAGAACTAACCACTCCA
>NC_084758.1:1731047-1746562 GCF_033978785.1 Entelurus aequoreus
GGCTACAGGCTACTAGCAGCTACACAACAGCTAAGCACAGAACAGCACCCAAGCTAGACATAGGTAATAATCATTGAAGAATAAAACAAGTATCAAGTAGTATATTACTTGCACATGCAAAGTCTCCAAGGCAGTATTAGAAAGTATCCAGTAACAAACGTGTCCGCATCATTCAACCGTGAGCTTAATTACGTGAGTTATTTCGGCCACTGGGGGGCGGGGGGGCTGTTAAAATTGTATCTTTATCATGATTCTGAATTGATTCAGCAATTTTTTTTTGGACTGTTTTCAAACATTGAATTTGAATTTCGACACCACAAATAAAACTTTTCCATAATTGCTTGGACTTGAGTTAGACTGTTTCCATCTGGCAATCTGATGGACCAGTCTGGCTTTGGAGGTTGCCAGGAGAACTGCATTGTGCCCATTGTGACATTTGGTGGAGGAGGAATTATGGTGTGGGGTTGTTCTTCAGGCCCCTTAGTTCCAGTGAAAGGAACTTTGAATGCTCCAGGATAGCAAAACATTTTGGACAATTCCATGCTCCCAACCTTGTGGGAACAGTTTGGAGCGGACCCCTTCCTCTTCCAACATGACAAGGTCCATCAAGACATGGATGACAGAGTCTGGTGTGGATGAACTTGACTGGCCTGCACAGAGTCCTGACCTGAACCCCATAGAACACCTTTGGGATGAATTAGAAGGGAGACTGAGGGCCAGGCCTTCTCCACCAACATCAGTGTGTGACCTCACCAATGCACTTTTGGAAGAATGCTGGAAAATTGATATAAACACACTTTGCAACCTTGTGGACAGCCTTCCCAGAAGATATAAACACACTCTGCAACCTTGTGGACAGCCTTCCCAGAAGATATAAACACACTCTGCAACCTTGTGGACAGCCTTCCCAGAAGATGTAAACACACTCTGCAACCTTGTGGACAGCCTTCCCAGAAGATATAAACACACTCTGCAACCTTGTGGACAGCCTTCCCAGAAGATATAAACACACTCTGCAACCTTGTGGACAGCCTTCCCAGAAGATATAAACACACTCTGCAACCTTGTGGACAGCCTTCCCAGAAGATGTAAACACACTCTGCAACCTTGTGGACAGCCTTCCCAGAAGATATAAACACACTCTGCAACCTTGTGGACAGCCTTCCCAGAAGATATAAACACACTCTGCAACCTTGTGGACAGCCTTCCCAGAAGATGTAAACACACTCTGCAACCTTGTGGACAGCCTTCCCAGAAGATATAAACACACTCTGCAACCTTGTGGACAGCCTTCCCAGAAGATATAAACACACTCTGCAACCTTGTGGACAGCCTTCCCAGAAGATATAAACACACTCTGCAACCTTGTGGACAGCCTTCCCAGAAGATGTAAACACACTCTGCAACCTTGTGGACAGCCTTCCCAGAAGATGTAAACACACTCTGCAACCTTGTGGACAGCCTTCCCAGAAGATGTAAACACACTCCACAACCTGCTAGCAAGCGAGCTAGCCATGTGTTAAAGCATCTCTTCCTGAGGGTGTTTCAGTGTTATAACTTCACCTTTATCTTGACTTTGTACACCAAAATGCGTCCATTCTCCCTTTTCTGTCTACACACTGTGTCTGCTTGTAAGTACTCTGTGTGTGTGCGCTGCCCAACATGCTCCTCTGCTTTTCTGTCTACACACTGTGTCTGCTTGTAAGTACTCTGTGTGTGTGCGCTGCCCAACATGCTCCTCTGCTCCTAAAACCAAACTTGTCATGACGTGACGACAAAGGGGGGGGGGGGGGGGGGGGGGTATTTGAGGGATGATTGGCGATCTTCCCAGAGTGCAAGGTCAGACTGGCGTGGGAGTTGCAGACAGGCATATGCTCAGGCTCCTAAATTTGCATCAATATCTGCACATGCTCAGAAAGGGTGTGAAAAGGGCTCTTTGGGTTGAATTAAAAGTGTTCAATAAATGCTAGATATGATTGTCATTTAGCATCAAAATGGTTTGAAATGAATGAAATCAAATGAAAGATGATTAATTACTCTCCAAAAAATAACAACAGTATGTATATTGAAAAGAAAAGTATTCTTTAAATGTCAAAACCCCAATGTTTTGTTTCTTAGAGTGAGATTGTCAGCAAGAGGTGAGAAATATGAAGGTTTGTTCATGACAAGGTACAATCTTTGATTGTTGATTGTGTACAATCTTTGATTGTTGATTGTGTACAATCTTTGTGATTGTTGATTGTGTACAATCTTTGATTGTTGTTGTGTACAATCTTTGTGATAGTTGATTGTGTACAATCTTTGTGATAGTTGATTGTGTACAATCTTTGACTGTTGATTGTGTACAATCTTTGATTGTTGATTGTGTACAATCTTTGTGATAGTTGATTGTGTACAATCTTTGATTGTTGATTGTGTACAATCTTTGATTGTTGATTGTGTACAATCTTTGTGATAGTTGATTGTGTACAATCTTTGACTGTTGATTGTGTACAATCTTTGATTGTTGATTGTGTACAATCTTTGATTGTTGATTGTGTACAATCTTTGTGATAGTTGATTGTGTACAATCTTTGATTGTTGATTGTGTACAATCTTTGATTGTTGATTGTGTACAATCTTTGATTGTTGATTGTGTACAATCTTTGTGATTGTTGATTGTGTACAATCTTTGTGATTGTTGATTGTGTACAATCTTTGATTGTTGATTGTGTACAATCTTTGATTGTTGATTGTGTACAATCTTTGATTGTTGATTGTGTACAATCTTTGATTGTTGATTGTGTACAATCTTTGTGATTGTTGATTGTGTACAATCTTTGTGATAGTTGATTGTGTACAATCTTTGTGATTGTTGATTGTGTAGAATCTTTGTGATTGTTGATTGTGTACAATCTTTGTGATTGTTGATTGTGTACAATCTTTGTGATTTTTGATTGTGTACAATCTTTGATTGTTGATTGTGTACAATCTTTGATTGTTGATTGTGTACAATCTTTGATTGTTGATTGTGTACAATCTTTGTGATTGTTGATTGTGTACAATATTTGTGATAGTTGATTGTGTACAATCTTTGTGATTGTTGATTGTGTACAATCTTTGTGATTGTTGATTGTGTACAATCTTTGTGATAGTTGATTGGGTACAATCTTTGATTGTTGATTGTGTACAATCTTTGATTGTTGATTGTGTACAATCTTTGTGATTGTTGATTGTGTACAATCTTTGTGATAGTTGATTGTGTACAATCTTTGTGATTGTTGATTGTGTAGAATCTTTGTGATTGTTGATTGTGTACAATCTTTGTGATTGTTGATTGTGTACAATCTTTGTGATTGTTGATTGTGTACAATCTTTGATTGTTGATTGTGTACAATCTTTGATTGTTGATTGTGTACAATCTTTGATTGTTGATTGTGTACAATCTTTGTGATTGTTGATTGTGTACAATATTTGTGATAGTTGATTGTGTACAATATTTGTGATTGTTGATTGTGTACAATCTTTGTGATTGTTGATTGTGTACAATCTTTGTGATAGTTGATTGGGTACAATCTTTGATTGTTGATTGTGTACAATCTTTGATTGTTGATTGTGTACAATCTTTGATTGTTGATTGTGTACAATCTTTGTGATTGTTGATTGTGTACAATCTTTGTGATAGTTGATTGTGTACAATCTTTGTGATTGTTGATTGTGTAGAATCTTTGTGATTGTTGATTGTGTACAATCTTTGTGATTGTTGATTGTGTACAATCTTTGTGATTGTTGATTGTGTACAATCTTTGATTGTTGATTGTGTAGAATCTTTGTGATTGTTGATTGTGTACAATCTTTGATTGATGATTGTGTAGAATCTTTGTGATAGTTGATTGTGTACAATCTTTGATTGTTGATTGTGTACAATCTTTGTGATAGTTGATTGTGTACAATCTTTGATTGTTGATTGTGTACAATCTTTGTGATTGTTGATTGTGTAGAATCTTTGTGATTGTTGATTGTGTAGAATCTTTGTGATTGTTGATTGTGTACAATCTTTGTGATTGTTGATTGTGTACAATCTTTGTGATTGTTGATTGTGTACAATATTTGTGATTGTTGATTGTGTACAATCTTTGTGATTGTTGATTGTGTACAATCTTTGTGATTGTTGATTGTGTACAATCTTTGTGATTGTTGATTGTGTACAATATTTGTGATTGTTGATTGTGTACAATCTTTGTGATTGTTGATTGTGTACAATCTTTGTGATAGTTGATTGTGTAGAATCTTTGTGATTGTTGATTGTGTACAATCTTTGTGATTGTTGATTGTGTACAATCTTTGTGATTGTTGATTGTGTACAATCTTTGTGATTGTTGATTGTGTACAATCTTTGTGATAGTTGATTGTGTACAATCTTTGTGATTGTTGATTGTGTAGAATCTTTGTGATTGTTGATTGTGTACAATCTTTGATTGTTGATTGTGTAGAATCTTTGTGATTGTTGATTGTGTACAATCTTTGATTGATGATTGTGTAGAATCTTTGTGATAGTTGATTGTGTACAATCTTTGATTGTTGATTGTGTACAATCTTTGTGATAGTTGATTGTGTACAATCTTTGATTGTTGATTGTGTACAATCTTTGTGATTGTTGATTGTGTAGAATCTTTGTGATTGTTGATTGTGTAGAATCTTTGTGATTGTTGATTGTGTACAATCTTTGTGATTGTTGATTGTGTACAATCTTTGTGATTGTTGATTGTGTACAATATTTGTGATTGTTGATTGTGTACAATCTTTGTGATTGTTGATTGTGTACAATCTTTGTGATTGTTGATAGTGTACAATATTTGTGATTGTTGATTGTGTACAATCTTTGTGATTGTTGATTGTGTACAATCATTGTGATAGTTGATTGTGTACAATCTTTGTGATTGTTGATTGTGTACAATCTTTGTGATTGTTGATTGTGTACAATCTTTGTGATTGTTGATTGTGTACAATCTTTGTGATTGTTGAATGTGTACAATCTTTGTGATTGTTGATTGTGTAGAATCTTTGTGATTGTTGATTGTGTACAATCTTTGTGATTGTTGATTGTGTACAATCTTTGTGATTGTTGATTGTGTACAATATTTGTGATTGTTGATTGTGTACAGTCTTTGTGATAGTTGATTGTGTACAATCTTTGTGATAGTTGATTGTGTACAATCTTTGTGATAGTTGAATGTGTACAATCTTTGTGATTGTTGATTGTGTACAATCTTTGTGATTGTTGATTGTGTACAATATTTGTGATTGTTGATTGTGTACAATATTTGTGATTGTGTGTCATTAATGAAGCCAGCAGTCATTGAAGCATTTCAAATTGTGCTTGTAGTGTCAAGGTGGTTGAACAGAGGAGGAGAAGTTGTCATCTTCAGTAACCATGGATCCTGAGTCCTGAGTCCTGAGTCCTGAGTCCTGAGTCCTGAGTCCTCCAGCAGCAGGAAGTCCTGCTTGGCAGAGAAGAAGCATCCAAAAAGAAAAAGGTATTTCCTCCATGCAAATACACACTTTTAGATGGGTAGGTTGTGAGTTCAAATCCCAGCCGAGTCATACCAAAGGCTATAAAAATGGGAGCCATAATCTCCCTGCTTGGCACTCAGCATCAAGGCTTGGAGTTGGGGGTTAAATCACCAAAATGATTCCCGGGCGCGGCGCCTCTGCTGCTCACTGCTCCCCAAGGGGATGGCACAAATGCAGAGGACAAATGTCACCACATCTAGTGAGTGTGTGACAATCATTGCTACTTTCATCTTTCATCTTAATCTTTAACTGCACTTCACACATTTTAGTTCAGGGCTCCCAAACTACGCCAGCGTCCAAAATCCTGCCTGCGGGAAGTCCCAAATTATAAATAAAAATACATTTTAACATTTTTATTTTTTTTTAATCCGTCCTTTCTAATCCATTTTCTACCGCTTGTTACTCTCAGTGTCTTCTTGCATGTTCTCTAAAATGCATTTTCACATCGATAACGTGACATCATTGCACTCGGAATATATATATATATATATATATATATATATATATATATATATATATATATATATATATATATATATATATATATATATATATATATATATATATATATATATATATATATATATATTAGGGCTGTGAATCTTTGGGTGTCCCACGATTCGATATAAAATCAATTTTTTTTCAATTCAACACGATTCTCGTTTCAAAAACAATTTTTTTTATTTTTTTTTTATTTTTTTTTTTTAATGAAAACAATACACAACAATACCATAATAATGCAATACAATTCCAAAAGCAAAGCCGCCCCAGCAACATTCAGAATAGCAATAAACAGCAATTGAGGGCACAAACATGACACGGAACAATCTAAATGTAGTGAAACAAAAATGAATATTATCAACAACAGTATCAATATTAGTAACAATTTCAACATAGCAGTGATTAAAAATCCCTCATTGATATTATCATTACAAACATCAATAATAAATGAGAAAAGAACAATAGTGTGACAGTGGCTTACACTTGCATCACATCTCATAATCTTCACAACACACTGTGTCCAATATTTTACACAAAGATATAATAAGTCATATTTTGGTTCATTTAATAGTTGAAACTAATGTAAATAATGGATCCCATATTCCAATATATGACTCATTATTATCTCAACTAAATGCAGTTTGTTCTACTGATATCATCTCCATAGCTCGTGTGTATCAGTCAGTGTGTATTATGTGTGTGTACCAGTCAGTGTGTATTATGTGTGTATACCAGTCAGTATGTATTATGTGTGTATACCAGTCAGTATGTATTATGTGTGTATACCAGTCAGTATGTATTATGTGTGTATACCAGTCAGTATGTATTATGTGTGTATACCAGTCAGTATGTATTATGTGTGTATACCAGTCAGTGTGTATTATGTGTGTATACCAGTCAGTATGTATTATGTGTGTATACCAGTCAGTATGTATTATGTGTGTATACCAGTCAGTGTGTATTATGTGTGTATACCAGTCAGTATGTATTATGTGTGTATACCAGTCAGTATGTATTATGTGTGTATACCAGTCAGTATGTATCAGAGGTGGGACCAAGTCATTGCTTTGCAAGTCACAAGTAAGTCTCAAGTCTTTGCCCTCAAGTCTCGAGTCAAGTCCCGAGTCAAGACAGGCAAGTCCCGAGTCAAGTCCAAAGTCAAGACTGGAAAGTCTCAAGTCAAGTCACAAGTCCTGCATTTTGAGTTTCGAGTCCTTTCAAGTCCTTTTAACCACAGACTAATATTTTTACACAGATTGTGTATGCTTTTAACCGCTGTATTTATTTATTAAAACAAGTGCATTTGAAATAGCAGGAAAAAAAATAGTACTGACATTGCAATTCATAATAGCACTATTAACCAGTCATTTTAATAGTTTAAACAATTTTAAACATTTAACTCATTCCTTTACAGAATAAACACATTTGCAAAAACAAGTGCAACTGTACTTATTTGTACAAAAGTGTTAACATTGTATTTCCATGGCATATTGCATTGTAACTACTTCCACTGCAGTTTCTATTCTGTTCTTACCTTATCTCATTGATCTCATCTCATACTGTATGTGTGTTTATGTGTGCGTACACATGAAAAACATAACAAATACATGAACATAACAATGAACAGAGTTGTACTTTTTAGATGTCAGGGCCCTATGCAATATGTACACATATTCTTAATATAGTATACATTTTAACTGACCTTTATTTGACTATGTTTGTCTTTTTGTAGGTGGCTAAAATATGCGGTGCTGCTGACCGCCGTCTAACGTTATGTTACTGTGTGTGATACATTGACTAACGTAACTTTAAGTGTAGGTACCTCATGCAACCCTGCTTAAAAAAATCACTTGACAAAAAGTATGAATAAGGAAGCAAACTGCAGTGGATGCAACATATTGCTGTGTTTGAAATGATGTTATAACCATAGACATCTTATTAGTAGACGCAGTATTGGTTGCTGTGACGCGAGCAAATTGCATCTTGAAGTGGTGATGAGGAGCCGGCGAGCAGCCTAAACTGACAGTTGACAGGTAGAAAACAAAGATGCCGGGCTGGTGTTTAGCGTTTTCCTGCTCAAATGAGCGGACTGTTGAAAATAGGAATCGGGGGATTACTTTTCACAAGTAAGATTTAACATTAATGTACTTTTGGTTGTATTTTATGAAAATAACATTACCACAGAGTTAAGAAGGAGCAATGATCTTCAATATTTGTATGTGAAAATCACAAACAAATCTTCTGGGGGAGGATGACGCCCCTACAGGGGTTTGGTTTACAAACTTTCAGCCCCACCTAAAACAAAATTCACCAGCCGCCACTGATTATGATGCATTCTCATTTTAGGCAAAATATAAGACAATACTTTCTTAACAGTATAATTGTAACCAGGAATAAGTCTTCAAGTAACAATATTCAAATACTAACATTGTTGGGTAAGACAGCATTTGGATTTATTCTGAATCCAGTGAAACGGATTGGTGGTTTTAGCTGATATAAAGACTTCCAGGTGTTTATATATGTTTAAGTATTTGGCAGACGCTTTTATCCAAAGCGACATACATAAAAAATACATATATAACAATCACTGTAAACATTATCATTTAAGGGAAGAATGTAATACAAAATATCAATACAAAGTGTCAAGACAGAATAAACTCTCTGCTGCTGCAGCAACAGAGATACGGTCTATAAGATATATAGATATCTAATGTATTCATACATTGTTTATGTAGGATATACGCATGTATATATCACGTAATTATATTGTTTCTTCAACTTAAAAATAGCTGACCGTTTTTTCCCCCCTTCTCTGGGCTTATATTCCCAGTTTTGATCTCGGACGTCTGGTCACTTATAGCATATAAGAATTTTCTATTACTGTTAAGCAAACTATGAATAATAAAACATGTGTCCGTTATCATAGCTACACGTATGACAAAAAAGCGCGTGAAAACGAGTGGTATTCAGTGAGGTAAAATGAATTAAATGCGCTGACAGTTCATTGCTCCTGCCAAATGAATTGCACTGAGTGGAGCGGATCACCACTCCAAGATGGCGGCCCCGCGTCTCGTCTGCGCCAGTAAGCAGTAGCGCTCGATGCTGCGTCTACTTATAAGATGTCTATGGTTATGACGTTAGCAGTGAGTTTACAGCCTCACTGATTTAACTACACAGCAAATAAAAGTCACGTTACTTAGCCAATAAACGTTAGCTTACATTCAAAACTTACCCTTCTTTGTGCAACTTCAAATGTCGAACGAAGTTGGAAGTTGTTGCGTCTCCGTCTGTAATATTCGAACTGCGTGATTTGCATACGGCAATTCGTTTTTTGTTGACCAAGTCGTAGTTTTTATACCCGAACGAAACCAACTTTGGTATAAATCTTTCTCACTGGCGCGTTGTTTGACAACTCTTGTTCATTGGTTGTCCTGCAATTTGATTGGCTGAATGCTGTGTGATGAAAACAATGTAGATCTAATTTGATTGGCTGTTGTACTGAGAGCACACACGCTGACACGCAGCACACACGCTGATAGACAGACACGTACAAAATGAAAGCTACGGAGCGCTCCCAAATAACTTTTTAAACTTTAGGTTTTGGGGAAAGTAGCAAGTCATGTCAAGTCAAAAGGCTCAAGTCCAAGTGAAGTCACAAGTCATTGATGTTAAAGTCTAAGTCGAGTTGCAAGTCTCTTTACATTTTGTCAAGTCGAGTCTAAAGTCATCAAATTCATGACTCGAGTCTGACTCGAGTCCAAGTCATGTGACTCGAGTCCACACCTCTGGTATGTATTATGTGTGTGTACCAGTCAGTATGTATTATGTGTGTGTACCAGTCAGTGTGTATTATGTGTGTATACCAGTCAGTGTGTATTATGTGTGTATACCAGTCAGTATGTATTATGTGTGTATACCAGTCAGTATGTATTATGTGTGTATACCAGTCAGTGTGTATTATGTGTGTATACCAGTCAGTATGTATTATGTGTGTATACCAGTCAGTATGTATTATGTGTGTATACCAGTCAGTGTGTATTATGTGTGTATACCAGTCAGTGTGTATTATGTGTGTATACCAGTCAGTATGTATTATGTGTGTATACCAGTCAGTATGTATTATGTGTGTATACCAGTCAGTATGTATTATGTGTGTATACCAGTCAGTGTGTATTATGTGTGTATACCAGTCAGTATGTATTATGTGTGTATACCAGTCAGTATGTATTATGTGTGTATACCAGTCAGTGTGTATTATGTGTGTATATCAGTCAGTATGTATTATGTGTGTATACCAGTCAGTATGTATTATGTGTGTGTACCAGTCAGTATGTATTATGTGTGTGTACCAGTCAGTATGTATTATGTGTGTGTACCAGTCAGTATGTATTATGTGTGTGTACCAGTCAGTATGTATTATGTGTGTATACCAGTCAGTGTGTATTATGTGTGTATACCAGTCAGTATGTATTATGTGTGTATACCAGTCAGTATGTATTATGTGTGTGTACCAGTCAGTATGTATTATGTGTGTGTACCAGTCAGTGTGTATTATGTGTGTGTATCAGTCAGTATGTATTATGTGTGTGTACCAGTCAGTGTGTATTATGTGTGTGTATCAGTCAGTATGTATTATGTGTGTGTACCAGTCAGTGTGTATTATGTGTGTATACCAGTCAGTATGTATTATGTGTGTGTACCAGTCAGTGTGTATTATGTGTGTGTACCAGTCAGTATGTATTATGTGTGTGTACCAGTCAGTATGTATTATGTGTGTATATCAGTCAGTATGTATTATGTGTGTGTACCAGTCAGTATGTATTATGTGTGTGTACCAGTCAGTATGTATTATGTGTGTGTACCAGTCAGTATGTATTATGTGTGTATATCAGTCAGTATGTATTATGTGTGTGTACCAGTCAGTATGTATTATGTGTGTGTACCAGTCAGTGTGTATTATGTGTGTGTACCAGTCAGTGTGTATTATGTGTGTATACCAGTCAGTATGTATTATGTGTGTGTACCAGTCAGTATGTATTATGTGTGTGTACCAGTCAGTGTGTATTATGTGTGTGTACCAGTCAGTGTGTATTATGTGTGTGTACCAGTCAGTATGTATTATGTGTGTGTACCAGTCAGTATGTATTATGTGTGTATACCAGTCAGTATGTATTATGTGTGTATACCAGTCAGTATGTATTACGTGTGTATACCAGTCAGTATGTATTATGTGTGTATACCAGTCAGTATGTATTATGTGTGTATACCAGTCAGTGTGTATTATGTGTGTATACCAGTCAGTGTGTATTATGTGTGTATACCAGTCAGTGTGTATTATGTGTGTATACCAGTCAATATGTATTATGTGTGTGTACCAGTCAGTATGTATTATGTGTGTATACCAGTCAGTATGTATTATGTGTGTGTACCAGTCAGTATGTATTATGTGTGTGTACCAGTCAGTATGTATTATGTGTGTGTACCAGTCAGTATGTATTATGTGTGTATACCAGTCAGTATGTATTATGTGTGTATACCAGTCAGTATGTATTATGTGTGTATATCAGTCAGTATGTATTATGTGTGTATACCAGTCAGTATGTATTATGTGTGTATACCAGTCAGTGTGTATTATGTGTGTATACCAGTCAGTATGTATTATGTGTGTGTACCAGTCAGTATGTATTATGTGTGTATATCAGTCAGTATGTATTATGTGTGTGTATACCAGTCAGTATGTATTATGTGTGTATACCAGTCAGTATGTATTATGTGTGTGTACCAGTCAGTATGTATTATGTGTGTGTACCAGTCAGTATGTATTATGTGTGTATATCAGTCAGTATGTATTATGTGTGTGTATACCAGTCAGTATGTATTATGTGTGTATACCAGTCAGTATGTATTATGTGTGTATACCAGTCAGTATGTATTATGTGTGTATACCAGTCAGTATGTATTATGTGTGTGTATACCAGTCAGTATGTATTATGTGTGTCTACCAGTCAGTATGTATTATGTGTGTATACCAGTCAGTATGTATTATGTGTGTGTACCAGTCAGTATGTATTATGTGTATACCAGTCAGTATGTATTATGTGTGTGTATACCAGTCAGTATGTATTATGTGTGTCTACCAGTCAGTATGTATTATGTGTGTGTACCAGTCAGTATGTATTATGTGTGTATATCAGTCAGTATGTATTATGTGTGTATACCAGTCAGTATGTATTATGTGTGTATACCAGTCAGTGTGTATTATGTGTGTATACCAGTCAATATGTATTATGTGTGTGTACCAGTCAGTATGTATTATGTGTGTATACCAGTCAGTATGTATTATGTGTGTGTACCAGTCAGTATGTATTATGTGTGTGTACCAGTCAGTATGTATTATGTGTGTGTACCAGTCAGTATGTATTATGTGTGTGTACCAGTCAGTGTGTATTATGTGTGTACCAGTCAGTATGTATTATGTGTGTGTACCAGTCAGTATGTATTATGTGTGTATACCAGTCAGTATGTATTATGTGTGTGTACCAGTCAGTATGTATTATGTGTGTGTACCAGTCAGTGTGTATTATGTGTGTACCAGTCAGTATGTATTATGTGTGTGTACCAGTCAGTATGTATTATGTGTGTGTACCAGTCAGTGTGTATTATGTGTGTATACCAGTCAGTATGTATTATGTGTGTATACCAGTCAGTATGTATTATGTGTGTATACCAGTCAGTATGTATTATGTGTGTATACCAGTCAGTATGTATTATGTGTGTGTACCAGTCAGTATGTATTATGTGTGTGTACCAGTCAGTATGAGTTGGACTATCAACATCTATCCATTTTTTAAATATTACCCTTTTTGTTATTATGCATATTGAAAGAAAAGCATTCTTACTCTTAGATGACACGTTACTAAACTGATGGAGATCCCCAACAATGCAAGTCTGCAGAGTCATTGGATGTTTATATTAAGGACTGTGATTGCTTCTTTTGTTGTTTTCAACCATAACTCTTTTATTCTCTGACATTCCCACAATAAATGAACAATCAATCAATCAATCAATCAATCAATGTTTATTTATATAGCCCTAAATCACAAGTGTCTCAAAGGGCTGTACAAGCCACAACGACATCCTCGGTACAGAGCCCACATACGGGCAAGGAAAAACTCACCCCAGTGGGACGTCGGTGAATGACTATGAGAAACCTTGGAGAGGACCACGTATGTGGGTGACCCCCCCCCCCCTCCCCCCTATCATGAATCAGTTTAAGTGGACCCCAACTTAAAGAAGTGGAAAAACTTATTGGGGTGTTACCATTTAGTGGTCAATTGTACGGAATATGTACTGTACTGTACAATCTACTAATAAATATGTACTGTACTGTGCAATCTACTAATAAATGTGTACTGTACTGTGCAATCTACTAATAAATATGTACTGTACTGTGCAATCTACTAATAAATATGTACTGTACTGTGCAATCTACTAATAAATATGTACTGTACTGTGCAATCTACTAATAAATATGTACTGTACTCTGCAATCTACTAATAAATATGTACTGTACTGTGCAATCTACTAATAAATGTGTACTGTACTGTGCAATCTACTAATAAATATGTACTGTACTGTGCAATCTACTAATAAATATGTACTGTACTCTGCAACCTACTAATAAATATGTACTGTACTGTGCAACCTACTAATAAATGTGTACTGTACTGTGCAATCTACTAATAAATATGTACTGTACTGTGCAATCTACTAATAAATATGTACTGTACTGTGCAATCTACTAATAAATATGTACTGTACTCTGCAATCTACTAATAAATATGTACTGTACTCTGCAATCTACTAATAAATATGTACTGTACTGTGCAATCTACTAATAAATATGTACTGTACTGTGCAATCTACTAATAAATATGTACTGTACTGTGCAATCTACTAATAAATATGTACTGTACTGTGTAATCTACTAATAAATATGTACTGTACTGTGCAATCTACTAATAAATATGTACTGTACTGTGCAATCTACTAATAAATATGTACTGTACTGTGCAACCTACTAATAAATATGTAGTGTACTGTGCAATCTACTAATAAATATGTAGTGTACTGTGCAATCTACTAATAAATATGTACTGTACTGTGCAATCTACTAATAAATATGTACTGTACTGTGCAATCTACTAATAAATATGTACTGTACTGTGCAATTTACTAATAAATATGTACTGTACTGTACTATCTACTAATAAATATGTACTGTACTGTGCAACCTACTAATAAATATGTACTGTACTGTGTAATCTACTAATAAATATGTACTGTACTGTGCAATCTACTAATATGTAGTGTACTGTGCAATCTACTAATAAATATGTAGTGTACTGTGCAATCTACTAATAAATATGTACTGTACTGTGTAATCTACTAATAAATATGTACTGTACTGTGCAATTTACTAATAAATATGTACTGTACTGTACTATCTACTAATAAATATGTACTGTACTGTGCAATCTACTAATAAATATGTACTGTACTGTGCAATCTACTAATAAATATGTACTGTACTGTGCAATCTACTAATAAATATGTACTGTACTGTGCAATCTACTAATAAATATGTACTGTACTGTGCAATCTACTAATAAATATGTACTGTACTGTGCAACCTACTAATAAATATGTAGTGTACTGTGCAATCTACTAATAAATATGTAGTGTACTGTGCAATCTACTAATAAATATGTACTGTACTGTGCAATCTACTAATAAATATGTACTGTACTGTGCAATCTACTAATAAATATGTACTGTACTGTGCAATTTACTAATAAATATGTACTGTACTGTACTATCTACTAATAAATATGTACTGTACTGTGCAATCTACTAATAAATATGTACTGTACTGTGCAATCTACTAATATGTAGTGTACTGTGCAATCTACTAATAAATATGTAGTGTACTGTGCAATCTACTAATAAATATGTACTGTACTGTGTAATCTACTAATAAATATGTACTGTACTGTGCAATTTACTAATAAATATGTACTGTACTGTACTATCTACTAATAAATATGTACTGTACTGTGCAATCTACTAATAAATATGTACTGTACTGTGCAATCTACTAATAAATATGTACTGTACTGTGCAATCTACTAATAAATATGTACTGTACTGTGCAATCTACTAATAAATATGTACTGTACTGTGCAATCTACTAATAAATATGTACTGTACTGTGCAATCTACTAATAAATATGTACTGTACTGTGCAACCTACTAATAAATATGTAGTGTACTGTGCAATCTACTAATAAATATGTACTGTACTGTGCAATCTACTAATAAATATGTACTGTACTGTGCAATTTACTAATAAATATGTACTGTACTGTACTATCTACTAATAAATATGTACTGTACTGTGC
>NC_084758.1:1746582-1761582 GCF_033978785.1 Entelurus aequoreus
ATTGGTCATACTGGCTCTCACACAGCTGAAGCAGTGGTTCTGTTGGTCATACTGGCTCTCACGCAGCTGAAGCAGTGGATCTATTGGTCATACTGGCTCTCACGCAGCTGAAGCAGTGGATCTGTTGGTCATACTGGCTCTCACGCAGCTGAAGCAGTGGATCTATTGGTCATACTGGCTCTCACACAGCTGAAGCAGTGGATCTATTGGTCATACTGGCTCTCACACAGCTGAAGCAGTGGATCTATTGGTCATACTGGCTCTCACACAGCTGAAGCAGTGGATTTATTGGTCATACTGGCTCTCACACAGCTGAAGCAGTGGATCTGTTGGTCATACTGGCTCTCACACAGCTGAAGCAGTGGATCTATTGGTCATACTGTTTCTCACACAGCTGAAGCAGTGGATCTGTTGGTCATACTGGCTCTCACACAGCTGAAGCAGTGGATCTGTTGGTCATACTGGCTCTCACATAGCTGAAGCAGTGGATCTATTGGTCATACTGGCTCTCACACAACTGAAGCAGTGGATCTGTTGGTCATACTGGCTCTCACACAGCTGAAGCAGTGGATCTGTTGGTCATACTGGCTCTCACACAGCTGAAGCAGTGGATCTGTTGGTCAGACTGGCTCTCACACAGCTGAAGCAGTGGATCTATTGGTCATACTGGCTCTCACACAGCTGAAGCAGTGGATCTATTGGTCATACTGGCTCTCACACAGCTGAAGCAGTGGATCTATTGGTCATACTGGCTCTCACACAGCTGAAGCAGTGGATCTATTGGTCATACTGGCTGTCACGCAGCTGAAGCAGTGGATCTATTGGTCATACTGGCTCTCACGCAGCTGAAGCAGTGGATCTATTGGTCATACTGGCTGTCACGCAGCTGAAGCAGTGGATCTATTGGTCATACTGGCTCTCACACAGCTGAAGCAGTGGATCTATTGGTCATACTGGCTCTCACACAGCTGAAGCAGTGGATCTATTGGTCATACTGGCTCTCACACAACTGAAGCAGTGGATCTATTGGTCATACTGGCTCTCACACAGCTGAAGCAGTGGATCTATTGGTCATACTGGCTCTCACGCAGCTGAAGCAGTGGATCTATTGGTCATACTGGCTCTCACGCAGCTGAAGCAGTGGATCTGTTGGTCATACTGGCTCTCACACAGCTGAAGCAGTGGATCTATTGGTCATACTGGCTCTCACACAGCTGAAGCAGTGGATCTATTGGTCATACTGGCTCTCACACAGCTGAAGCAGTGGATCTATTGGTCATACTGGCTCTCACACAGCTGAAGCAGTGGATCTGTTGGTCATACTGGCTCTCACACAGCTGAAGCAGTGGATCTATTGGTCATACTGGCTCTCACACAGCTGAAGCAGTGGATCTGTTGGTCATACTGGCTCTCACACAGCTGAAGCAGTGGATCTATTGGTCATACTGGCTCTCACACAACTGAAGCAGTGGATCTGTTGGTCATACTGGCTCTCAAACAACTGAAGCAGTGGATCTATTGGTCATACTGGCTCTCACACAACTGAAGCAGTGGATCTGTTGGTCATACTGGCTCTCACACAACTGAAGCAGTGGATCTATTGGTCATACTGGCTCTCACACAACTGAAGCAGTGGATCTGTTGGTCATACTGGCTCTCACACAACTGAAGCAGTGGATCTATTGGTCATACTGGCTCTCACACAACTGAAGCAGTGGATCTATTGGTCATACTGGCTCTCACACAGCTGAAGCAGTGGATCTATTGATCATACTGGCTCTCACACAGCTGAAGCAGTGGATCTGTTGGTCATACTGGCTCTCACATAGCTGAAGCAGTGGATCTATTGGTCATATTGGCTCTCACACAGCTGAAGCAGTGGATCTGTTGGTCATACTGGCTCTCACACAGCTGAAGCAGTGGATCTATTGGTCATACTGGCTCTCACATAGCTGAAGCAGTGGATCTATTGGTCATACTGGCTCTCACACAGCTGAAGCAGTGGATCTATTGGTCATACTGGCTCTCACATAGCTGAAGCAGTGGATCTATTGGTCATACTGGCTCTCACACAGCTGAAGCAGGGGATCTATTGGTCATACTGGCTCTCACACAACTGAAGCAGTGGATCTGTTGGTCATACTGGCTCTCACACAGCTGAAGCAGTGGATCTATTGGTCATACTGGCTCTCACGCAGCTGAAGCAGTGGATCTATTGGTCATACTGGCTCTCACACAACTGAAGCAGTGGATCTATTGGTCATACTGGCTCTCACACAACTGAAGCAGTGGATCTATTGGTCATACTGGCTCTCACGCAGCTGAAGCAGTGGATCTATTGGTCATACTGGCTCTCACACAACTGAAGCAGTGGATCTATTGGTCATACTGGCTCTCACACAACTGAAGCAGTGGATCTATTGGTCATACTGGCTCTCACACAACTGAAGCAGTGGATCTATTGGTCGTACTGGCTCTCACACAGCTGAAGCAGTGGATCTATTGGTCGTACTGGCTCTCACACAGCTGAAGCAGTGGATCTATTGGTCATACTGGCTCTCACGCAGCTGAAGCAGTGGATCTGTTGGTCATACTGGCTCTCACACAGCTGAAGCAGTGGATCTATTGGTCATACTGGCTCTCACACAGCTGAAGCAGTGGATCTGTTGGTCATACTGGCTCTCACACAGCTGAAGCAGTGGATCTATTGGTCATACTGGCTCTCACACAGCTGAAGCAGTGGATCTGTTGGTCATACTGGCTCTCACACAGCTGAAGCAGTGGATCTGTTGGTCATACTGGCTCTCACACAGCTGAAGCAGTGGATCTATTGGTCATACTGGCTCTCACACAGGTGAAGCAGTGGATCTATTGGTCATACTGGCTCTCACACAGCTGAAGCAGTGGATTTATTGGTCATACTGGCTCTCACACAGCTGAAGCAGTGGATTTATTGGTCATACTGGCTCTCACACAGCTGAAGCAGTGGATCTATTGGTCATACTGTTTCTCACACAGCTGAAGCAGTGGATCTGTTGGTCATACTGGCTCTCACACAGCTGAAGCAGTGGATCTGTTGGTCATACTGGCTCTCACACAGCTGAAGCAGTGGATCTATTGGTCATACTGGCTCTCACACAGCTGAAGCAGTGGATCTATTGGTCATACTGGCTCTCACACAACTGAAGCAGTGGATCTGTTGGTCATACTGGCTCTCACACAGCTGAAGCAGTGGATCTATTGGTCATACTGGCTCTCACACAGCTGAAGCAGTGGATCTATTGGTCATACTGGCTCTCACACAGCTGAAGCAGTGGATCTATTGGTCATACTGGCTCTCACGCAGCTGAAGCAGTGGATCTATTGGTCATACTGGCTCTCACGCAGCTGAAGCAGTGGATCTATTGGTCATACTGGCTCTCACGCAGCTGAAGCAGTGGATCTATTGGTCATACTGGCTCTCACACAGCTGAAGCAGTGGATCTATTGGTCATACTGGCTCTCACACAGCTGAAGCAGTGGATCTATTGGTCATACTGGCTCTCACATAGCTGAAGCAGTGGATCTATTGGTCATACTGGCTCTCACACAGCTGAAGCAGTGGATCTATTGGTCATACTGGCTCTCACATAGCTGAAGCAGTGGATCTATTGGTCATACTGGCTCTCACGCAACTGAAGCAGTGGATCTATTGGTCATACTGGCTCTCACACAGCTGAAGCAGTGGATCTATTGGTCATACTGGCTCTCACACAGCTGAAGCAGTGGATCTATTGGTCATACTGGCTCTCACACAGCTGAAGCAGTGGATCTATTGGTCATACTGGCTCTCACACAGCTGAAGCAGTGGATCTGTTGGTCATACTGGCTCTCACACAGCTGAAGCAGTGGATCTATTGGTCTGACTGGCTCTCACACAGCTGAAGCAGTGGATCTGTTGGTCATACTGGCTCTCACACAGCTGAAGCAGTGGATCTATTGGTCATACTGGCTCTCACACAACTGAAGCAGTGGATCTGTTGGTCATACTGGCTCTCAAACAACTGAAGCAGTGGATCTATTGGTCATACTGGCTCTCACACAACTGAAGCAGTGGATCTGTTGGTCATACTGGCTCTCACACAACTGAAGCAGTGGATCTATTGGTCATAATGGCTCTCACACAACTGAAGCAGTGGATCTATTGGTCATACTGGCTCTCACACAGCTGAAGCAGTGGATCTATTGATCATACTGGCTCTCACACAGCTGAAGCAGTGGATCTGTTGGTCATACTGGCTCTCACACAGCTGAAGCAGTGGATCTATTGGTCATACTGGCTCTCACATAGCTGAAGCAGTGGATCTATTGGTCATACTGGCTCTCACACAGCTGAAGCAGTGGATCTATTGGTCATACTGGCTCTCACACAGCTGAAGCAGTGGATCTGTTGGTCATACTGGCTCTCACACAGCTGAAGCAGTGGATCTATTGGTCATACTGGCTCTCACGCAGCTGAAGCAGTGGATCTGTTGGTCATACTGGCTCTCACGCAGCTGAAGCAGTGGATCTGTTGGTCATACTGGCTCTCACACAGCTGAAGCAGTGGATCTATTGGTCATACTGGCTCTCACACAACTGAAGCAGTGGATCTGTTGGTCATACTGGCTCTCACACAACTGAAGCAGTGGATCTATTGGTCATACTGGCTCTCACACAACTGAAGCAGTGGATCTATTGGTCATACTGGCTCTCACACAGCTGAAGCAGTGGATCTATTGGTCATACTGGCTCTCACACAGCTGAAGCAGTGGATGTATTGGTCATACTGGCTCTCACACAACTGAAGCAGTGGATCTATTGGTCATACTGGCTCTCACACAGCTGAAGCAGTGCATCTATTGGTCATACTGGCTCTCACACAACTGAAGCAGTGGATCTATTGGTCATACTGGCTCTCACACAGCTGAAGCAGTGGATCTATTGGTCATACTGGCTCTCACACAACTGAAGCAGTGGATCTGTTTGTCATACTGGCTCTCACACAGCTGAAGCAGTGGATCTATTGGTCATACTGGCTCTCCCACAGCTGAAGCAGTGGATCTATTGGTCATACTGGCTCTCACGCAGCTGAAGCAGTGGATCTATTGGTCATACTGGCTCTCACACAGCTGAAGCAGTGGATCTATTGGTCATACTGGCTCTCACACAGCTGAAGCAGTGGATCTATTGGTCATACTGGCTCTCACACAGCTGAAGCAGTGGATCTGTTGGTCATACTGGCTCTCACACAGCTGAAGCAGTGGATCTATTGGTCATACTGGCTCTCACACAGCTGAAGCAGGGGATCTATTGGTCATACTGGCTCTCACACAACTGAAGCAGTGGATCTGTTGGTCATACTGGCTCTCACACAGCTGAAGCAGTGGATCTATTGGTCATACTGGCTCTCACGCAGCTGAAGCAGTGGATCTATTGGTCATACTGGCTCTCACACAACGGAAGCAGTGGATCTATTGGTCATACTGTCTCTCACACAACTGAAGCAGTGGATCTATTGGTCATACTGGCTCTCACGCAGCTGAAGCAGTGGATCTATTGGTCATACTGGCTCTCACACAACTGAAGCAGTGGATCTATTGGTCATACTGGCTCTCACACAACTGAAGCAGTGGATCTATTGGTCATACTGGCTCTCACGCAGCTGAAGCAGTGGATCTATTGGTCAGACTGGCTCTCACACAGCTGAAGCAGTGGATCTATTGGTCATACTGGCTCTCACACAGCTGAAGCAGTGGATCTATTGGTCAGACTGGCTCTCACACAGCTGAAGCAGTGGATCTATTGGTCATACTGGCTCTCACACAGCTGAAGCAGTGGATCTATTGGTCAAACTGGCTCTCACGCAGCTGAAGCAGTGGATCTGTTGGTCATACTGGCTCTCACACAGCTGAAGCAGTGGATCTATTGGTCATACTGGCTCTCACACAGCTGAAGCAGTGGATCTGTTGGTCATACTGGCTCTCACACAGCTGAAGCAGTGGATCTATTGGTCATACTGGCTCTCACACAGCTGAAGCAGTGGATCTGTTGGTCATACTGGCTCTCACACAGCTGAAGCAGTGGATCTGTTGGTCATACTGGCTCTCACACAGCTGAAGCAGTGGATCTATTGGTCATACTGGCTCTCACATAGCTGAAGCAGTGGATCTATTGGTCATACTGGCTCTCACACAGCTGAAGCAGTGGATCTATTGGTCATACTGGCTCTCACACAGCTGAAGCAGTGGATCTGTTGGTCATACTGGCTCTCACGCAGCTGAAGCAGTGGATCTATTGGTCATACTGGCTCTCACGCAGCTGAAGCAGTGGATCTGTTGGTCATACTGGCTCTCACGCAGCTGAAGCAGTGGATCTATTGGTCATACTGGCTCTCACACAGCTGAAGCAGTGGATCTATTGGTCATACTGGCTCTCACACAGCTGAAGCAGTGGATCTATTGGTCATACTGGCTCTCACACAGCTGAAGCAGTGGATTTATTGGTCATACTGGCTCTCACACAGCTGAAGCAGTGGATCTGTTGGTCATACTGGCTCTCACACAGCTGAAGCAGTGGATCTATTGGTCATACTGTTTCTCACACAGCTGAAGCAGTGGATCTGTTGGTCATACTGGCTCTCACACAGCTGAAGCAGTGGATCTATTGGTCATACTGGCTCTCACACAGCTGAAGCAGTGGATCTATTGGTCATACTGGCTCTCACACATCTGAAGCAGTGGATCTATTGGTCATACTGGCTCTCACACAGCTGAAGCAGTGGATCAGTTGGTCATACTGGCTCTCACACAGCTGAAGCAGTGGATCTATTGGTCATACTGGCTCTCACACAGCTGAAGCAGTGGATCTGTTGGTCATACTGGCTCTCACACAGCTGAAGCAGTGGATCTATTGGTCATACTGGCTCTCACACAACTGAAGCAGTGGATCTGTTGGTCATACTGGCTCTCACACAGCTGAAGCAGTGGATCTATTGGTCATACTGGCTCTCAAACAACTGAAGCAGTCGATCTATTGGTCATACTGGCTCTCACACAACTGAAGCAGTGGATCTGTTGGTCATACTGGCTCTCACACAACTGAAGCAGTGGATCTGTTGGTCATACTGGCTCTCAAACAACTGAAGCAGTCGATCTATTGGTCATACTGGCTCTCACACAACTGAAGCAGTGGATCTGTTGGTCATACTGGCTCTCACACAACTGAAGCAGTCGATCTATTGGTCATACTGGCTCTCACACAACTGAAGCAGTGGATCTATTGGTCATACTGGCTCTCACACAGCTGAAGCAGTGGATCTATTGATCATACTGGCTCTCACACAGCTGAAGCAGTGGATCTGTTGGTCATACTGGCTCTCACACAGCTGAAGCAGTGGATCTATTGGTCATACTGGCTCTCACACAGCTGAAGCAGTGGATCTATTGGTCATACTGGCTCTCACATAGCTGAAGCAGTGGATCTATTGGTCATACTGGCTCTCACACAGCTGAAGCAGTGGATCTATTGGTCATACTGGCTCTCACGCAGCTGAAGCAGTGGATCTGTTGGTCATACTGGCTCTCACGCAGCTGAAGCAGTGGATCTATTGGTCATACTGGCTCTCACGCAGCTGAAGCAGTGGATCTGTTGGTCATACTGGCTCTCACGCAGCTGAAGCAGTGGATCTGTTGGTCATACTGGCTCTCACACAGCTGAAGCAGTGGATCTATTGGTCATACTGGCTCTCACACAACTGAAGCAGTGGATCTGTTGGTCATACTGGCTCTCACACAACTGAAGCAGTGGATCTATTGGTCATACTGGCTCTCACACAACTGAAGCAGTGGATCTATTGGTCATACTGGCTCTCACACAGCTGAAGCAGTGGATCTATTGGTCATACTGGCTCTCACACAGCTGAAGCAGTGGATCTGTTGGTCATACTGGCTCTCACACAGCTGAAGCAGTGGATCTATTGGTCATACTGGCTCTCACGCAGCTGAAGCAGTGGATCTGTTGGTCATACTGGCTCTCACACAGCTGAAGCAGTGGATCTATTGGTCATACTGGCTCTCACGCAGCTGAAGCAGTGGATCTATTGGTCATACTGGCTCTCACACAACTGAAGCAGTGGATCTGTTGGTCATACTGGCTCTCACACAGCTGAAGCAGTGGATCTGTTGGTCATACTGGCTCTCACACAGCTGAAGCAGTGGATCTATTGGTCATACTGGCTCTCACGCAGCTGAAGCAGTGGATCTATTGGTCATACTGGCTCTCACACAACTGAAGCAGTGGATCTGTTGGTCATACTGGCTCTCACACAGCTGAAGCAGTGGATCTGTTGGTCATACTGGCTCTCACGCAGCTGAAGCAGTGGATCTATTGGTCATACTGGCTCTCACACAGCTGAAGCAGTGGATCTATTGGTCATACTGGCTCTCACACAGCTGAAGCAGTGGATCTATTGGTCATACTGGCTCTCACACAGCTGAAGCAGTGGATCTATTGGTCATACTGGCTCTCACACAACTGAAGCAGTGGATCTATTGGTCATACTGGCTCTCACACAGCTGAAGCAGTGGATCTATTGGTCATACTGGCTCTCACACAACTGAAGCAGTGGATCTATTGGTCATACTGGCTCTCACACAGCTGAAGCAGTGGATCTATTGGTCATACTGGCTCTCACACAACTGAAGCAGTGGATCTGTTGGTCATACTGGCTCTCACACAGCTGAAGCAGTGGATCTATTGGTCATACTGGCTCTCCCACAGCTGAAGCAGTGGATCTATTGGTCATACTGGCTCTCACGCAGCTGAAGCAGTGGATCTATTGGTCATACTGGTTCTCACACAGCTGAAGCAGTGGATCTATTGGTCATACTGGCTCTCACACAGCTGAAGCAGTGGATCTATTGGTCATACTGGCTCTCACACAGCTGAAGCAGTGGATCTGTTGGTCATACTGGCTCTCACACAGCTGAAGCAGTGGATCTATTGGTCATACTGGCTCTCACACAGCTGAAGCAGGGGATCTATTGGTCATACTGGCTCTCACACAACTGAAGCAGTGGATCTGTTGGTCATACTGGCTCTCACACAGCTGAAGCAGTGGATCTATTGGTCATACTGGCTCTCACGCAGCTGAAGCAGTGGATCTATTGGTCATACTGGCTCTCACACAACTGAAGCAGTGGATCTATTGGTCATACTGGCTCTCACACAACTGAAGCAGTGGATCTATTGGTCATACAGGCTCTCACGCAGCTGAAGCAGTGGATCTATTGGTCATACTGGCTCTCACACAACTGAAGCAGTGGATCTATTGGTCATACTGGCTCTCACGCAGCTGAAGCAGTGGATCTGTTGGTCATACTGGCTCTCACACAGCTGAAGCAGTGGATCTATTGGTCATACTGGCTCTCACACAGCTGAAGCAGTGGATCTATTGGTCATACTGGCTCTCACACAACTGAAGCAGTGGATCTGTTGGTCATACTGGCTCTCACACAGCTGAAGCAGTGGATCTATTGGTCATACTGGCTCTCACACAACTGAAGCAGTGGATCTGTTGGTCATACTGGCTCTCACACAGCTGAAGCAGTGGATCTGTTGGTCATACTGGCTCTCACGCAGCTGAAGCAGTGGATCTATTGGTCATACTGGCTCTCACACAGCTGAAGCAGTGGATCTATTGGTCATACTGGCTCTCACACAACTGAAGCAGTGGATCTGTTGGTCATACTGGCTCTCACGCAGCTGAAGCAGTGGATCTATTGGTCATACTGGCTCTCACGCAGCTGAAGCAGTGGATCTATTGGTCATACTGGCTCTCACACAGCTGAAGCAGTGGATCTATTGGTCATACTGGCTCTCACACAGCTGAAGCAGTGGATCTATTGGTCATACTGGCTCTCACACAGCTGAAGCAGTGGATTTATTGGTCATACTGGCTCTCACACAGCTGAAGCAGTGGATCTGTTGGTCATACTGGCTCTCACACAGCTGAAGCAGTGGATCTATTGGTCATACTGTTTCTCACACAGCTGAAGCAGTGGATCTGTTGGTCATACTGGCTCTCACACAGCTGAAGCAGTGGATCTGTTGGTCATACTGGCTCTCACACAGCTGAAGCAGTGGATCTATTGGTCATACTGGCTCTCACACAGCTGAAGCAGTGGATCTATTGGTCATACTGGCTCTCACACAACTGAAGCAGTGGATCTGTTGGTCATACTGGCTCTCACACAGCTGAAGCAGTGGATCCGTTGGTCATACTGGCTCTCACACAGCTGAAGCAGTGGATCTGTTGGTCAGACTGGCTCTCACACAGCTGAAGCAGTGGATCTATTGGTCATACTGGCTCTCACACAGCTGAAGCAGTGGATCTATTGGTCATACTGGCTCTCACACAGCTGAAGCAGTGGATCTATTGGTCATACTGGCTCTCACACAGCTGAAGCAGTGGATCTATTGGTCATACTGGCTCTCACGCAGCTGAAGCAGTGGATCTATTGGTCATACTGGCTCTCACGCAGCTGAAGCAGTGGATCTATTGGTCATACTGGCTCTCACACAGCTGAAGCAGTGGATCTATTGGTCATACTAGCTCTCACACAGCTGAAGCAGTGGATCTATTGGTCATACTGGCTCTCACACAGCTGAAGCAGTGGATCTATTGGTCATACTGGCTCTCACACAGCTGAAGCAGGGGATCTATTGGTCATACTGGCTCTCACGCAGCTGAAGCAGTGGATCTATTGGTCATACTGGCTCTCACACAACTGAAGCAGTGGATCTATTGGTCATACTGGCTCTCACGCAGCTGAAGCAGTGGATCTATTGGTCATACTGGCTCTCACGCAGCTGAAGCAGTGGATCTATTGGTCATACTGGCTCTCACACAGCTGAAGCAGTGGATCTATTGGTCATACTGGCTCTCACACAGCTGAAGCAGTGGATCTATTGGTCATACTGGCTCTCACACAACTGAAGCAGTGGATCTGTTGGTCATACTGGCTCTCACACAGCTGAAGCAGTGGATCTGTTGGTCATACTGGCTCTCACACAGCTGAAGCAGTGGATCTATTGGTCATACTGGCTCTCACGCAGCTGAAGCAGTGGATCTATTGGTCATACTGGCTCTCAAACAACTGAAGCAGTGGATCTGTTGGTCATACTGGCTCTCACACAGCTGAAGCAGTGGATCTGTTGGTCATACTGGCTCTCACGCAGCTGAAGCAGTGGATCTATTGGTCATACTGGCTCTCACACAGCTGAAGCAGTGGATCTATTGGTCATACTGGCTCTCACACAGCTGAAGCAGTGGATCCGTTGGTCATACTGGCTCTCACACAGCTGAAGCAGTGGATCTGTTGGTCAGACTGGCTCTCACACAGCTGAAGCAGTGGATCTATTGGTCATACTGGCTCTCACACAGCTGAAGCAGTGGATCTATTGGTCATACTGGCTCTCACACAGCTGAAGCAGTGGATCTATTGGTCATACTGGCTCTCACACAGCTGAAGCAGTGGATCTATTGGTCATACTGGCTCTCACGCAGCTGAAGCAGTGGATCTATTGGTCATACTGGCTCTCACGCAGCTGAAGCAGTGGATCTATTGGTCATACTGGCTCTCACACAGCTGAAGCAGTGGATCTATTGGTCATACTAGCTCTCACACAGCTGAAGCAGTGGATCTATTGGTCATACTGGCTCTCACACAGCTGAAGCAGTGGATCTATTGGTCATACTGGCTCTCACACAGCTGAAGCAGGGGATCTATTGGTCATACTGGCTCTCACGCAGCTGAAGCAGTGGATCTATTGGTCATACTGGCTCTCACACAACTGAAGCAGTGGATCTATTGGTCATACTGGCTCTCACGCAGCTGAAGCAGTGGATCTATTGGTCATACTGGCTCTCACGCAGCTGAAGCAGTGGATCTATTGGTCATACTGGCTCTCACACAGCTGAAGCAGTGGATCTATTGGTCATACTGGCTCTCACACAGCTGAAGCAGTGGATCTATTGGTCATACTGGCTCTCACACAACTGAAGCAGTGGATCTGTTGGTCATACTGGCTCTCACACAGCTGAAGCAGTGGATCTGTTGGTCATACTGGCTCTCACACAGCTGAAGCAGTGGATCTATTGGTCATACTGGCTCTCACGCAGCTGAAGCAGTGGATCTATTGGTCATACTGGCTCTCAAACAACTGAAGCAGTGGATCTGTTGGTCATACTGGCTCTCACACAGCTGAAGCAGTGGATCTGTTGGTCATACTGGCTCTCACACAGCTGAAGCAGTGGATCTATTGGTCATACTGGCTCTCACACAGCTGAAGCAGTGGATCTATTGGTCATACTGGCTCTCACACAGCTGAAGCAGTGGATCTATTGGTCATACTGGCTCTCACACAGCTGAAGCAGTGGATCTATTGGTCATGCTGGCTCTCACACAACTGAAGCAGTGGATCTATTGGTCATACTGGCTCTCACACAGCTGAAGCAGTGGATCTATTGGTCATACTGGCTCTCACACAACTGAAGCAGTGGATCTATTGGTCATACTGGCTCTCACACAGCTGAAGCAGTGGATCTATTGGTCATACTGGCTCTCACACAACTGAAGCAGTGGATCTGTTGGTCATACTGGCTCTCACACAGCTGAAGCAGTGGATCTATTGGTCATACTGGCTCTCCCACAGCTGAAGCAGTGGATCTATTGGTCATACTGGCTCTCACGCAGCTGAAGCAGTGGATCTATTGGTCATACTGGCTCTCACACAGCTGAAGCAGTGGATCTATTGGTCATACTGGCTCTCACACAGCTGAAGCAGTGGATCTATTGGTCATACTGGCTCTCACACAGCTGAAGCAGTGGATCTATTGGTCATACTGGCTCTCACACAGCTGAAGCAGTGGATCTATTGGTCATACTGGCTCTCACACAGCTGAAGCAGTGGATCTATTGGTCATACTGGCTCTCACACAGCTGAAGCAGTGGATCTATTGGTCATACTGGCTCTCACACAACTGAAGCAGTGGATCTATTGGTCATACTGGCTCTCACACAGCTGAAGCAGTGGATTTATTGGTCATACTGGCTCTCACACAGCTGAAGCAGTGGATCTATTGGTCATACTGGCTCTCACGCAGCTGAAGCAGTGGATCTATTGGTCATACTGGCTCTCACACAGCTGAAGCAGTGGATCTATTGGTCATACTGGCTCTCACACAGCTGAAGCAGTGGATCTATTGGTCATACTGGCTCTCACGCAGCTGAAGCAGTGGATCTATTGGTCATACTGGCTCTCACACAGCTGAAGCAGTGGATCTATTGGTCATACTGGCTCTCACACAACATGTTCTTTTCAATAAAACTCTCATGTTTATACAAATATTTGTTCAATTATTTTAGAAAATTGTGACAGCAGTGCCACTAGTCTGTAATTAGTCAATCTATGTTTATATTATGTTTATATTATAGTGAATCTATGTTTATCTCCCGTTTTAAAGAGTGGAATTACATCACACAGCTCAATTTAATGTCATTCTTAAACATCCTTCCAACATCCTGTTATGTTATTGTTGTAAATAACACATCCTGTTATGTTATTGTTGTAAATAACACATCCTGTTATGTTATTGTTGGAAATAACACATCCTGTTATGTTATTGTTGGAAATAACATCGTTGGAGGTCTTGTAGAACTTTGTTACTTTTTTTTAATAACGATAACATAATACAAGCGCTTCTTCAACACTCGTGCGTACGAGGTGTGTCCACCTCTAAAGAGTCCTACTCCACACATACTACTGTATAATTGTTTCCTAGTCATGTGTAGACTATTACTACCCCCATGTGGTCAAACACTAGCATTACACCTGTTTTATTGCATTTCACAAGGTGTGTCCACCTCTAAAGAGTCCTACTCCACACATACTACTGTATAATTGTTTCCTAGTCATGTGTAGACTATTACTACCCCCATGTGGTCAAACACTAGCATTACACCTGTTTTATTGCATTTCACATCCACAATCTGCAACTTTCTTTTCCATAGCTTTCGAATGATTCCATGCAGCGCAGCGGCGCGTTCATTCATTCATTCATTCATTCATTCATTCATGACGTCATCAGCTGATTTTACTCACCGGCTGCTTTCTGTCCTGATGCACAGGTACACAGGTGTTCAGGTACACAGGTACACAGGTGTTCAGGTACACAGGTGTTCAGGTGCACAGGTGCGACCGTGGTTGGTCCTTCGGCTCTTCAGTGAACTTTATTTCCTTGTTACGGCGACTGTTGCGCTCCAAAATGTTGTAAAAAGTACAACTAAAGATAGCAGAGTAGTCCTGAGGAGGATGTTTATGACTCACTAAATTCCTTAATAAGCACTCGCGGGGATATTTCTAGATTCAAAACGATCATCATTTATTTTCACAAACAAAAATATTCTCCGTGGTTGACTTCAAAATAATGAAAATAACTTATTTGGCGGTAAATAAAGAGTTTGACTCCTCAGTCCTTCAACATGACAGACACTCAGCTGTCCTGTCTTCTTAATTGTAGGAGGAGGAAGTGACGTCACCATCAGCAGCTGAAAACTATCTGTCAATCATTTAAAACATCATCATCGGCATTATTTGATTTCATTGTCAAAACAATTAATAAATAAATAATATAGATAGGCTCCAACATATATATATAAATATATATATATATTGTATATATATGCACATATATATACATGTATATATATATATATATATATGCATATATATATATATGCATATATATATATATACATATATATGTATATAGATATATATGCATATATATGTATATATATATATATGCATATATATATATATGCATATATATATATATATATATACATATTACGCCTATACTGGCTCACTTGCACTGGCTTCCTGTGCACTTAAGATGCGACTTTAAGGTTTTACTAC
>NC_084758.1:1764082-1769082 GCF_033978785.1 Entelurus aequoreus
GCTATGCGGATCCGAACGGCCCTGAGGGAGGTCGGGGCAAGTTGTTCAGCAAGTCCCTCAACGGCGTCACGAGTCAGGTTGGTTAGTCTCAACGGCGGCGGGGAGTTAGAGAGGCCGCTGAAACAGGAGTTCCAAGGGGAGTTAATTTGGTACCCACTAGAATGAGTGGGGTCACCAGTCTAACCATAGCACAAAACCCCACGGATAACTTTGGAATTCTAATGTACAATCTGTGCTTCCCACAACACCAGAATAAGTCAGCTCGTGCCTAAGGGCCTATCCTAGAGCCATCTATCAGTGTGGTGCACCAGTAATGGTTGATGTCACCCAATTTGTTGGGGGACGGAGAGGGTCCTGTAATTTGAAAACGTGTGTAATTCAGCTTTTGGGCCACAAAGGGAAGAAGTCGGGTGGTATTGTCAACAGAAGGGTACACATGTCAGTCAACTTAAAAGGGGCGGGGTAAGTGTGGGAAAAGGGACGTCCAGCGGAAGAAGCAACAGTCACCCAGGTTTTGGCATCCACCTGAGCCACAGGTTGTCTGCACCCGCTCCTAAGGTCAAAGGTCAAAGTTACCAGGCCTTCGGTGGTGATGTCATTAGCACGCACGGATGTGAGCCTTTGAAACACCACCGAGGTGGGGTGGTACTTTAGGTGCTACAGAGGGTGTAGAGGTAGTTAACGCCCTCTCAAGGACATTAATTTTAATAATTCCTTTAGCGTCTGTATCAGTCAGGTCAAGCCCCAAAACAACATAAAAGGGAAGATGGGCACAACTTACCAGAGTATGTTGTCTGCATCCGACACCAATGGTTCAGGGTTGAGTCGTAACAAATATAGAGGTTATTACCACGGTAATAGCTATTGTGTCCCCTGTAATTAATCACACTGCACAGGTCAAAAAATAAGTCTTGCTATCCCCTTTGACCCAGTCTATTTAAAGTCAGCTGTATGTTCTTAGACACTTGTCAGTCACTGTCGTCAGGAAGGATGAACTGAGACACAAAGACAGTAGAACACGCCCAAGCACCAGTCCGTCAGGGAACACTACCGGGTGCAACATCCTGCCTTTCGTCTATCAATATCAGAGTAATTTAGGTAACAAAACGGGGGTAAACATCAAACTTTTCACTTCATGTAACGACACATACAGTTATGCTGCAAACAAGCAAGAAAAACTAAGAAACATTTAGCATACTGGATTGGTCTCACACAAGGATATACAATATAGAAGTTGAAAAGAGTAATGTAGGTAGAAAATCTCTCTCGTCTCCTGGGCTGAGGGGCAGATGTTGTGGCGATGTCAGCAATGACATCCCCTGGTAATCTGTCAGGTTCTTCAGCTGTAGTGCAGAGGGAGAGGTGGTACCAGGTGTCCCCTCCACCAGCCAGTCCAAGGGCGTGGGACGTCCGTTCCACGACCTTGAAGGGACCAGTCCACCTGGGCTCCGTCCACTTGCGTTTGATGACCTTGATCTTGACCCTCTCAGCGGGCGGAAGGGAATCTGTACAGAAGAACTGGGACACAAATTCTGCAATTTTTTTTTTTGTGTAAAATACCATTTTGGTTTTACGCTGAGTCCTCCTTCCATGGGGGGCTGCTGGTCCTGTGAATGGCTGACCTGTATGCAGCTCATAGGGTGAAAAACTCAAAGGGCGGTAAAACAGTTTTATTCACGGACCTTCGAATGATCATTAACGCTAATTGCAACATGTCAATCCAATTAAATTTGGTCTGTGCACAGATTTTAGCCAATTAGTTTTTTATGTTCTGGTCCATCCTTTCAACCTTGCCTTGGGACTCAGGATGGTACCCCAAACCTGTGTTCTAGTCCGATAGCCTTTTCGGCCAAGGCTAAGTGAGTATTTTTTTTTAAATGGTTGCCGTTGTCTGACCTAATCTTTTTGGGGAAACCATGTCGGGGTACTAGGTCATCCACAAGTCATTTAATTACTGATATTGCATCCTCTTTTGGGGTTGTTGTTGCTTCCGGCCAACCACTGTGATTGTCAACACAAGTCAGTACGTACCTTTTCCCTTGTACCGTATTGATCATATCAGTGAAATCAAAGACTATACCTGGTTCACCCTCACCTCCTCCATATTCTAAATTTGATCTATTAAACTACTATCGATGTGTAAAATCGTTATTTTCAAATTAAAATTAGTTATAACTTCTTACCCACGGTAAAAACGTTAAAACTATGGAATGTGTCAGAGTCGGATGATTGTCGATTTTGTTCCAAGGAGTCTGTATCCACCCTCACTCACCCCCTTCTGTTTCTGAAAAAAGGACTGTGTTAGTCATACTATCACTTTCAGAAACATGTAAGAAAAAGGTCAGCTAATAGTCAAGTAGCGGAGGACAGGTCATGTTTGAGGTCAATGAAAGTCTCTTTAGCCTCTATGGTCCACTGGGGGGTGTTGTTAGGGTAGGGGACCCCTTAGCGATAGCACAAATAACTCAAACTCAACTAAACCCTAACTTTTATGTAACTTATTCAATATGGTGAAAGTAACAAATATGCTTATATTTATATTGTCACCAATACTAGAAAAATACTACCCTTGTGGCGAATGCTTTAGCAATAGTATTTTGAAATTTTACCACACCTGGTAGCCCCAATAATTCATTAAGTCAAGCTAATGTTGTAGAAAGTTGAATGATGCGGACACGTTTGTTACTGAATACTTTCTATCAGACTTCTGCCATGGCAACTTTGTGTATGTAATGAGCAACTATAATTATTTGATATGCTTAAATGTGTAATGTGTCGTTTTAGCTCAGCTGTTGTGTAGCTGCTAGCTCCTCGTAGCCTACAGGTGTCTAAAGTGCAGCCCATAGTTATGTGTTTAACATAACCATGGGCTAAACCTAAACAATTTAAAATGTGGTATTTGGGTGTCGGTGTAATGTTTGGCAGCTACGCCGTGTCTTATCATTGGACCTAAGTTCTTTGGTTTTGTAGGCGAGACAGAGAGCAAGGGAACAATGTGGGACACTATTGTGTCCATCTTATACCATGCTAGCTGTTGCAAAGATAGGTCAACATGAGCAGCCACACCTTGAGTTCCAACATATATAAATAATCATAACATATGGCGAGTCGGGTGGCAGAACACACGGAAGCATCTCAGTCAGTCAGGGTTTTCACCGTTAGAGCCATTCCTGTTGTTTCAGGCTGTGGTATGCTTGGTAGTGGTGTCGCAGCTGGGTGGTTCAGCCGTCAGGTAACACCAGGAATGTTCCTTCTTTGCGATTTGAATGTCAGGGTAGTCTGTAAAGGAGGTCCAGCAATCTGAACCGGAAGTGGTTTGGTGACAGGTAACCTTCTTGTGACCCCAGCGAAGCCTTCGACCTTTAAAGAGGAAGCACACAGTTTTTTTGGTACCTCTGCATTCAGAATCGAATGGGTGGCTGATAAAATTGTCCGTTGACACTCATGTCCAGCAGGGGTCCTGTCGGTACTTCCTGCTGCGGCTCCTGATGTGGGCGTCCTCTTACACGCCTTCGTGTTCGTTTGTTGGCACGACGGAACCTTTCCTGTTCGGAAATGTTCGGACAGTCACGACTCCAGTGACCAGGCTGGTCACAGCCGAAACAGTGTCTACCCCAGACCGGCTTTGAAGCATCGTGTTGTCCACCACCCGAGTCCAACCGCATGTCTGTTGAGGATTCTTTCCTCCACCTGTTGGAACTCAAAAGCAAGGTCACCCACTGCTGAATATACCCTAGCTGATCTTTGACCTTTTGGTTCTTTTAACCTTTTATCTTCAGCGATCTGTAATTTAAGTAGTCGTTTCCTTGTTGCTCTGTCATTAGCCCTATTTTGCATGGGATGAATAAAATGTCCTGCCATATATTGTTTTTGGCACCGTGTATATCAGGGTTAACTTTGTCCAAAGTGTTTGACCAAAGGTTCCCTCCCGGAGGTACAGGTGGGAAACAAGGTCAACAATGGCTTGCATGTATGCATCAGCAAGAGACTTATATTGAAATAGGCCCCTATAATTGTCATGTGTCAAAAATGTCTGGTGTGCACTGCCCTCTGCTGGAGGAAAATGGTCAGACATGCAAAATAAGGGGTTAATACTTTCTCTTTTAACTTTGATGTTCCAGGTAATTTAATGTTCAGTGAATGTATAGGATAGGCCAATGTAAGCTTTGGCTTCCGCCTATTCCTTTTTCGGTCATTCTTTTTCTTTCTGTGTGTAAATGTGTATGATTGTTAATTTGTCTAATCTGTACTGTTAAACTGCTCACACAAAATGGTTGATTATATGACCAAAATAAACTTATTTCATTTATTCATTCATTATCTATCGCACTCAGTTTTATTCCATTTTGCATCTAATTATTCCTATTGATTTCTTCCCATTTCACTCAAACAACTAAACAAACAAACAAATAAACAAACTTGCAGCTATCCACAATCAACAGCATACCATTTACGAATACCTTCATTTGTCACTTTCTCATCTTTTCTTCACTTTCGTTTTCCTTTACAAACAACATCCTGTATCCATCTCTTCCTTACACTTCACACAATGTTTCTATTTTCTGTTCTCCTAGAAACCATTCACATAACGTAAGGTTATAAACATCCTTTTCCCATATTTTCTCAAACCATCCTCTTCACCCTCAATCTTCCTTCACCTGCTCTCTTTTTCTCTCTCTCTCCTTCTCACTGGAGTAGGGGGCGGTGGCCTAGTCAAAGTCTGGGCGGGTCGTTTGAATTGTCTTGCGCATGCGCGGCAGGCAAAACACCAATCAGTCTAGTCTGTCCTATTTGTCTCATTAATCATCGGTTCTTTTGCTGCATTTCGTTTTTCCACGTAATCCCCGTTTACTTTTATCATACGCCAAACTCTTAAATTCTCGAGCACCAACCCTGTTCCATTTTCACCAGCGCGCGCACACACACACACACACACACACACACACACACACACACACACACACACACACACACACACACACACACACACACACACACAC
>NC_084758.1:1784082-1899082 GCF_033978785.1 Entelurus aequoreus
TCAGTAAGTTGACGTCTGTAAAGTGTAAAGTGTAAAGTCAACGTCAGTAAGTCAACGTCAGTAAGTCAACGTCAGTAAGTCAAGGTCATTAAGTCAACGTCAGTAAGTTAACGTCTGGAAAGTGTAAAGTCAACGTCAGTAAGTCAAGGTCAGTAAGTCAACGTCAGTAAGTCAACGTCAGTAAGTCAAGGTCAGTAAGTCAATGTCAGTAAGTCAACGTCAGTAAGTCAAGGTCATTAAGTCAACGTCAGTAAGTTAACGTCTGTAAAGTGTAAAGTCAACGTCAGTAAGTCAACGTCAGTAAGTCAACGTCAGTAAGTCAAGGTCATTAAGTCAACGTCAGTAAGTTAACGTCTGTAAAGTGTAAAGTCAACGTCAGTAAGTCAAGGTCAGTAAGTCAACGTCTGTAAAGTGTAAAGTCAACGTCAGTAAGTCAAGGTCATTAAGTCAACGTCAGTAAGTCAACGTCAGTAAGTCAAGGTCATTAAGTCAACGTCAGTAAAGTGTAAAGTCAAGGTCAGTAAGTCAACGTCAGTAAGTCAAGGTCATTAAGTCAACGTCAGTAAGTCAACATCAGTAAGTCAAGGTCATTAAGTCAAGGTCAGTAAGTCAACGTCAGTAAGTCAAGGTCATTAAGTCAACGTCAGTAAGTCAAGGTCAGTAAGTCAACGTCAGTAAGTCAACGTCAGTAAGTCAAGGTCATTAAGTCAACGTCAGTAAGTTAACGTCTGTAAAGTGTAAAGTCAACGTCAGTAAGTCAACGTCAGTAAGTCAACGTCAGTAAGTCAAGGTCAGTAAGTCAACGTCAGTAAGTCAACGTCAGTAAGTCAAGGTCATTAAGTCAACGTCAGTAAGTTAACGTCTGTAAAGTGTAAAGTCAACGTCAGTAAGTCAAGGTCATTAAGTCAACGTCAGTAAGTTAACGTCTGTAAAGTGTAAAGTCAACGTCAGTAAGTCAAGGTCAGTAAGTCAACGTCTGTAAAGTGTAAAGTCAACGTCAGTAAGTCAAGGTCATTAAGTCAACGTCAGTAAGTCAACGTCATTAAGTCAACGTCATTAAGTCAACGTCTGTAAAGTGTAAAGTCAAGGTCAGTAAGTCAACGTCATTAAGTCAACGTCATTAAGTCAAGGTCAGTAAGTCAACGTCATTAAGTCAACGTCATTAAGTCAACGTCATTAAGTCAACGTCATTAAGTCAACGTCTGAAAAGTGTAAAGTCAAGGTCAGTAAGTCAACGTCAGTAAAGTGTAAAGTGTAAAGTCAACGTCAGTAAGTCAACGTCAGTAAGTCAAGGTCAGTAAAGTGTAAAGTCAACGTCAGTAAGTCAAGGTCAGTAAGTCAAGGTCATTAAGTCAACGTCAGTAAGTCAAGGTCAGTAAAGTGTAAAGTCAACGTCAGTAAGTCAAGGTCAGTAAGTCAAGGTCATTAAGTCAACGTCAGTAAGTCAAGGTCATTAAGTCATGGTCAGTAAGTCAACGTCAGTAAGTTAACGTCTGTAAAGTGTAAAGTCAAGGTCAGTAAAGTGTAAAGTGTAAAGTCAACGTCAGTAAGTCAACGTCAGTAAGTAAAGGTCAGTAAAGTGTAAAGTCAACGTCAGTAAGTCAAGGTCAGTAAGTCAAGGTCATTAAGTCAACGTCAGTAAGTCAAGGTCATTAATTCAACGTCAGTAAGTCAACGTCAGTAAAGTGTAAAGTCAACGTCAGTAAGTCAAGGTCAGTAAGTCAAGGTCATTACGTCAACGTCAGTAAGTCAAGGTCATTAAGTCAAGGTCATTAAGTCAAGGTCAGTAAGTCAACGTCATTAAGTCAACGTCATTAAGTCAACGTCAGTAAGTTAACGTCTGTAAAGTGTGAAGTCAAGGTCAGTAAAGTGTAAAGTGTAAAGTCAACGTCAGTAAGTCAAGGTCAGTAAGTCAACGTCTGTAAAGTGTCAAGTCAACGTCAGTAAGTCAAGGTCAGTAAGTCGACTTACTGACGTTAACGTCTGTAAAGTGTAAAGTCAACGTCAGTAAGTGAAGGTCATTAAGTCAACGTCAGTAAGTCAAGGTCATTAAGTCAACGTCATTAAGTCAAGGTCAGTAAGTCAAGGTCAGTAAGTCAACGTCTGTAAAGTGTAAAGTCAACGTCAGTAAATCAAGGTCATTAAGTCAAGGTCAGTAAGTCAACGTCAGTAAGTCAAGGTCAGTAAGTCAACGTCTGTAAAGTGTAAAGTCAACGTCAGTAAGTGAAGGTCATTAAGTCAACGTCAGTAAGTCAAGGTCATTAAGTCAACGTCATTAAGTCAAGGTCAATAAGTCAAGGTCAGTAAGTCAACGTCTGTAAAGTGTAAAGTCAACGTCAGTAAATTAAGGTCATTAAGTCAAGGTCAGTAAGTCAACGTCAGTAAGTCAAGGTCAGTAAGTCAACGTCAGTAAGTCAACGTCAGTAAGTCAACGTAATTAAGTCAACGTCAGTAAAGTGTAAAGTCAACGTCAGTAAGTCAAGGTCATTAAGTCAACGTCAGTAAAGTGTAAAGTCAAGGTCAGTAAGTCAAGGTCATTAAGTCAACGTCAGTAAGTCAACGTCAGTAAGTCAAGGTCATTAAGTCAACGTCAGTAAGTCAAGGTCAGTAAGTCAACGTCAGTAAGTCAACGTCAGTAAGTCAAGGTCAGTAAGTCAAGGTCAGTAAGTCAACGTCAGTAAGTCAACGTCAGTAAGTCAAGGTCATTAAGTCAACGTCAGTAAGTTAACGTCTGTAAAGTGTAAAGTCAACGTCAGTAAGTCAACGTCAGTAAGTCAACGTCAGTAAGTCAAGGTCATTAAGTCAACGTCAGTAAGTTAACGTCTGTAAAGTGTAAAGTCAACGTCAGTAAGTCAAGGTCAGTAAGTCAACGTCTGTAAAGTGTAAAGTCAACGTCAGTAAGTCAAGGTCATTAAGTCAACGTCAGTAAGTCAACGTCAGTAAGTCAAGGTCATTAAGTCAACGTCAGTAAAGTGTAAAGTCAAGGTCAGTAAGTCAACGTCAGTAAGTCAAGGTCATTAAGTCAACGTCAGTAAGTCAACATCAGTAAGTCAAGGTCATTAAGTCAAGGTCAGTAAGTCAACGTCAGTAAGTCAAGGTCAGTAAGTCAACGTCAGTAAGTCAACGTCAGTAAGTCAACGTCATTAAGTCAACGTCAGTAAGTTAACGTCTGTAAAGTGTAAAGTGTAAAGTCAACGTCAGTAAGTCAACGTCAGTAAGTCAACGTCAGTAAGTCAAGGTCAGTAAGTCAAGGTCATTAAGTCAACGTCAGTAAGTTAACGTCTGTAAAGTGTAAAGTGTAAAGTCAACGTCAGTAAGTCAACGTCAGTAAGTCAAGGTCCTTAAGTCAACGTCAGTAAGTTAACGTCTGTAAAGTGTAAAGTCAACGTCAGTAAGTCAAGGTCAGTAAGTCAACGTCTGTAAAGTGTAAAGTCAACGTCAGTAAGTTAAGGTCATTAAGTCAACGTCATTAAGTCAACGTCTGTAAAGTGTAAAGTCAAGGTCAGTAAGTCAAGGTCAGTAAGTCAACGTCATTAAGTCAACGTCATTAAGTCAACGTCTGAAAAGTGTAAAGTCAAGGTCAGTAAGTCAACGTCAGTAAAGTGTAAAGTGTAAAGTCAACGTCAGTAAGTCAACGTCAGTAAGTCAAGGTCAGTAAAGTGTAAAGTCAACGTCAGTAAGTCAAGGTCAGTAAGTCAAGGTCATTAAGTCAACGTCAGTAAGTCAACGTCAGTAAGTCAAGGTCAGTAAAGTGTAAAGTCAACGTCAGTAAGTCAAGGTCAGTAAGTCAAGGTCATTAAGTCAACGTCAGTAAGTCAAGGTCATTAAGTCATGGTCAGTAAGTCAACGTCAGTAAGTTAACGTCTGTAAAGTGTAAAGTCAAGGTCAGTAAAGTGTAAAGTGTAAAGTGTAAAGTCAACGTCAGTAAGTCAACGTCAGTAAGTAAAGGTCAGTAAAGTGTAAAGTCAACGTCAGTAAGTCAAGGTCAGTAAGTCAAGGTCATTAAGTCAACGTCAGTAAGTCAAGGTCATTAATTCAACGTCAGTAAGTCAACGTCAGTAAAGTGTAAAGTCAACGTCAGTAAGTCAAGGTCAGTAAGTCAAGGTCATTACGTCAACGTCAGTAAGTCAAGGTCATTAAGTCAAGGTCAGTAAGTCAACGTCATTAAGTCAACGTCATTAAGTCAACGTCAGTAAGTTAACGTCTGTAAAGTGTGAAGTCAAGGTCAGTAAAGTGTAAAGTGTAAAGTCAACGTCAGTAAGTCAAGGTCAGTAAGTCAACGTCTGTAAAGTGTAAAGTCAACGTCAGTAAGTCAAGGTCAGTAAGTCGACTTACTGACGTTAACGTCTGTAAAGTGTAAAGTCAACGTCAGTAAGTGAAGGTCATTAAGTCAACGTCAGTAAGTCAAGGTCAGTAAGTCAACGTCTGTAAAGTGTAAAGTCAACGTCAGTAAGTCAAGGTCAGTAAGTCGACTTACTGACGTTAACGTCTGTAAAGTGTAAAGTCAACGTCAGTAAGTGAAGGTCATTAAGTCAACGTCAGTAAGTCAAGGTCATTAAGTCAACGTCATTAAGTCAAGGTCAGTAAGTCAAGGTCAGTAAGTCAACGTCTGTAAAGTGTAAAGTCAACGTCAGTAAATCAAGGTCATTAAGTCAAGGTCAGTAAGTCAACGTCAGTAAGTCAAGGTCAGTAAGTCAACGTCTGTAAAGTGTAAAGTCAACGTCAGTAAGTGAAGGTCATTAAGTCAACGTCAGTAAGTCAAGGTCATTAAGTCAACGTCATTAAGTCAAGGTCAATAAGTCAAGGTCAGTAAGTCAACGTCTGTAAAGTGTAAAGTCAACGTCAGTAAATTAAGGTCATTAAGTCAAGGTCAGTAAGTCAACGTCAGTAAGTCAAGGTCAGTAAGTCAACGTCAGTAAGTCAACGTCAGTAAGTCAACGTAATTAAGTCAACGTCAGTAAAGTGTAAAGTCAACGTCAGTAAGTCAAGGTCATTAAGTCAACGTCAGTAAAGTGTAAAGTCAAGGTCAGTAAGTCAAGGTCATTAAGTCAACGTCAGTAAGTCAACGTCAGTAAGTCAAGGTCATTAAGTCAACGTCAGTAAGTCAAGGTCAGTAAGTCAACGTCAGTAAGTCAAGGTCAGTAAAGTGTAAAGTCAACGTCAGTAAGTCAAGGTCAGTAAGTCAAGGTCATTAAGTCAACGTCAGTAAGTCAAGGTCATTAAGTCATGGTCAGTAAGTCAACGTCAGTAAGTTAACGTCTGTAAAGTGTAGAGTCAAGGTCAGTAAAGTGTAAAGTGTAAAGTCAACGTCAGTAAGTCAACGTCAGTAAGTCAAGGTCAGTAAAGTGTAAAGTCAACGTCAGTAAGTCAAGGTCATTAAGTCAACGTCAGTAAGTCAACGTTAGTAAGTCAAGGTCATTAAGTCAACGTCAGTAAAGTGTAAAGTCAAGGTCAGTAAGTCAACGTCAGTAAGTCAAGGTCATTAAGTCAACGTCAGTAAGTCAACATCAGTAAGTCAAGGTCATTAAGTCAAGGTCAGTAAGTCAACGTCAGTAAGTCAAGGTCAGTAAGTCAACGTCAGTAAGTCAACGTCAGTAAGTCAACGTCATTAAGTCAACGTCAGTAAGTTAACGTCTGTAAAGTGTAAAGTGTAAAGTCAACGTCAGTAAGTCAACGTCAGTAAGTCAACGTCAGTAAGTCAAGGTCATTAAGTCAACGTCAGTAAGTCAACATCAGTAAGTCAAGGTCATTAAGTCAAGGTCAGTAAGTCAACGTCAGTAAGTCAAGGTCAGTAAGTCAACGTCAGTAAGTCAACGTCAGTAAGTCAACGTCATTAAGTCAACGTCAGTAAGTTAACGTCTGTAAAGTGTAAAGTGTAAAGTCAACGTCAGTAAGTCAACGTCAGTAAGTCAACGTCAGTAAGTCAACATCAGTAAGTCAAGGTCATTAAGTCAAGGTCAGTAAGTCAACGTCAGTAAGTCAAGGTCAGTAAGTCAACGTCTGTAAAGTGTAAAGTCAACGTCAGTAAGTCAAGGTCAGTAAGTCGACTTACTGACGTTAACGTCTGTAAAGTGTAAAGTCAACGTCAGTAAGTGAAGGTCATTAAGTCAACGTCAGTAAGTCAAGGTCATTAAGTCAACGTCATTAAGTCAAGGTCAGTAAGTCAAGGTCAGTAAGTCAACGTCTGTAAAGTGTAAAGTCAACGTCAGTAAATCAAGGTCATTAAGTCAAGGTCAGTAAGTCAACGTCAGTAAGTCAAGGTCAGTAAGTCAACGTCTGTAAAGTGTAAAGTCAACGTCAGTAAGTGAAGGTCATTAAGTCAACGTCAGTAAGTCAAGGTCATTAAGTCAACGTCATTAAGTCAAGGTCAATAAGTCAAGGTCAGTAAGTCAACGTCTGTAAAGTGTAAAGTCAACGTCAGTAAATTAAGGTCATTAAGTCAAGGTCAGTAAGTCAACGTCAGTAAGTCAAGGTCAGTAAGTCGACGTCAGTAAGTCAACGTCAGTAAGTCAACGTAATTAAGTCAACGTCAGTAAAGTGTAAAGTCAACGTCAGTAAGTCAAGGTCATTAAGTCAACGTCAGTAAAGTGTAAAGTCAAGGTCAGTAAGTCAAGGTCATTAAGTCAACGTCAGTAAGTCAACGTCAGTAAGTCAAGGTCATTAAGTCAACGTCAGTAAGTCAAGGTCAGTAAGTCAACGTCAGTAAGTCAAGGTCAGTAAAGTGTAAAGTCAACGTCAGTAAGTCAAGGTCAGTAAGTCAAGGTCATTAAGTCAACGTCAGTAAGTCAAGGTCATTAAGTCATGGTCAGTAAGTCAACGTCAGTAAGTTAACGTCTGTAAAGTGTAGAGTCAAGGTCAGTAAAGTGTAAAGTGTAAAGTCAACGTCAGTAAGTCAACGTCAGTAAGTCAAGGTCAGTAAAGTGTAAAGTCAACGTCAGTAAGTCAAGGTCATTAAGTCAACGTCAGTAAGTCAACGTTAGTAAGTCAAGGTCATTAAGTCAACGTCAGTAAAGTGTAAAGTCAAGGTCAGTAAGTCAACGTCAGTAAGTCAAGGTCATTAAGTCAACGTCAGTAAGTCAACATCAGTAAGTCAAGGTCATTAAGTCAAGGTCAGTAAGTCAACGTCAGTAAGTCAAGGTCAGTAAGTCAACGTCAGTAAGTCAACGTCAGTAAGTCAACGTCATTAAGTCAACGTCAGTAAGTTAACGTCTGTAAAGTGTAAAGTGTAAAGTCAACGTCAGTAAGTCAACGTCAGTAAGTCAACGTCAGTAAGTCAAGGTCATTAAGTCAACGTCAGTAAGTCAACATCAGTAAGTCAAGGTCATTAAGTCAAGGTCAGTAAGTCAACGTCAGTAAGTCAAGGTCAGTAAGTCAACGTCAGTAAGTCAACGTCAGTAAGTCAACGTCATTAAGTCAACGTCAGTAAGTTAACGTCTGTAAAGTGTAAAGTGTAAAGTCAACGTCAGTAAGTCAACGTCAGTAAGTCAACGTCAGTAAGTCAACATCAGTAAGTCAAGGTCATTAAGTCAAGGTCAGTAAGTCAACGTCAGTAAGTCAAGGTCAGTAAGTCAACGTCAGTAAGTCAACGTCATTAAGTCAACGTCATTAAGTCAACGTCAGTAAGTTAACGTCTGTAAAGTGTAAAGTGTAAAGTCAACGTCAGTAAGTCAGCGTCAGTAAGTCAAGGTCCTTAAGTCAACGTCAGTAAGTTAACCTCTGTAAAGTGTAAAGTCAACGTCAGTAAGTCAAGGTCAGTAAGTCAACGTCTGTAAAGTGTAAAGTCAACGTCAGTAAGTTAAGGTCATTAAGTCAACGTCATTAAGTCAACGTCTGTAAAGTGTAAAGTCAAGGTCAGTAAGTCAAGGTCATTAAGTCAACATCATTAAGTCAAGGTCAGTAAGTCAAGGTCATTAAGTCAACGTCATTAAGTCAACGTCATTAAGTCAACGTCATTAAGTCAACGTCTGAAAAGTGTAAAGTCAAGGTCAGTAAGTCAACGTCAGTAAAGTGTAAAGTGTAAAGTCAACGTCAGTAAGTCAACGTCAGTAAGTCAAGGTCAGTAAAGTGTAAAGTCAACGTCAGTAAGTCAAGGTCAGTAAGTCAAGGTCATTAAGTCAACGTCAGTAAGTCAACGTCAGTAAGTCAAGGTCAGTAAAGTGTAAAGTCAACGTCAGTAAGTCAAGGTCAGTAAGTCAAGGTCATTAAGTCAACGTCAGTAAGTCAAGGTCATTAAGTCATGGTCAGTAAGTCAACGTCAGTAAGTTAACGTCTGTAAAGTGTAGAGTCAAGGTCAGTAAAGTGTAAAGTCAACGTCAGTAAGTCAACGTCAGTAAGTCAAGGTCAGTAAAGTGTAAAGTCAACGTCAGTAAGTCAAGGTCAGTAAGTCAAGGTCATTAAGTCAACGTCAGTAAGTCAAGGTCATTAAGTCAACGTCAGTAAGTCAACGTCAGTAAAGTGTAAAGTCAACGTCAGTAAGTCAAGGTCAGTAAGTCAAGGTCATTAAGTCAACGTCAGTAAGTCAAAGTCATTAAGTCAAGGTCAGTAAGTCAACGTCATTAAGTCAACGTCAGTAAGTCAACGTCATTAAGTCAACGTCAGTAAGTTAACGTCTGTAAAGTGTAAAGTCAAGGTCAGTAAGTCAAGGTCAGTAAGTCAAGGTCAGTAAGTCAACGTCAGTAAAGTGTAAAGTCAAGGTCAGTAAAGTGTAAAGTAAACGTCAGTGAGTCAAGGTCATTAAGTCAATGTCAGTAGGTCAAGGTCATTTAGTCAACGTCAGTAAGTCAAGGTCAGTAAGTCAAAGTCTGTAAAGTGTAAAGTCAACGTCAGTAAGTCAAGGTCGTTAAGTCAACGTCAGTAAGTCAAGGTCATTAAGTCAACGTCAGTAAGTCAACGTCAGTAAGTCAAGGTCAGTAAGTGAACGTCAGTAAGTCAAGGTCAGTGTGTCAAGGTCAGTAAGTCAAGGTCAGTAAGTGAAGGTCATTAAGTCAAGGTCAGTAAGTCAAGGTCAGTAAGTCAACGTCAGTAAGTCAAGGTCAGTAAGTCAAGGTCAGTAAGTCAAGGTCAGTAAGTCAACGTCTGTAAAGTGTAAAGTAAACGTCAGTAAGTCAAGGTCAGTAAGTCAACGTCAGTAAGTGAAGGTCATTAAGTCAACGTCAGTAAGTCAAGGTCAGTAAGTCAACGTCTGTAAAGTATAAAGTCAACGTCAGTAAGTCAAGGTCATTAAGTCAACGTCAGTAAGTCAACGTCAGTAAGTCAAGGTCATTAAGTCAACGTCAGTAAGTTAATGTCTGTAAAGTGTAAAGTCAAGGTCAGTAAGTCAACGTCTGTAAAGTGTAAAGTGTAAAGTCAACGTCAGTAAGTCAAGGTCATTTAGTCAACGTCAGTAAGTCAACGTCAGTAAGTCAAGGTCATTAAGTCAACGTCAGTAAGTCAACGTCTGTAAAGTGTAAAGTCAACGTCAGTAAGTGAAGGTCATTAAGTCAACGTCAGTAAGTCAAGGTCAGTAAGTCAACGTCAGTAAGTCAAGGTCAGTAAGTCAACGTCAGTAAGTCAAGGTCAGTAAGTCAACGTCAGTAAGTCAACGTCTGTAAAGTGTAAAGTCAACGTCAGTAAATCAAGGTCATTAAGTCAACATCAGTAAGTCAAGGTCATTAAGTCAACGTCAGTAAGTCAACGTCTGTAAAGTGTAAAGTCAGTAAGTCAAGGTCAGTAAGTCAACGTCAGTAAGTCAAGGTCATTAAGTCAACGTCAGTAAGTCAAGGTCAGTAAGTCAACGTCTGTAAAGTGTAAAGTGTAAAGTCAACGTCAGTAAGTCAAGGTCATTAAGTCAACGTCAGTAAGTCAACGTCAGTAAGTCAAGGTCATTAAGTCAACGTCAGTAAGTTAACGTCTGTAAAGTGTAAAGTCAAGGTCAGTAAGTCAACGTCTGTAAAGTGTAAAGTGTAAAGTCAACGTCAGTAAGTCAAGGTCATTAAGTCAACGTCAGTAAGTCAACGTCAGTAAGTCAACGTCAGTAAAGTGTAAAGTCAACGTCAGTAAGTGAAGGTCATTAAGTCAACGTCAGTAAGTCAAGGTCATTAAGTCAACGTCATTAAGTCAACGTCTGTAAAGTGTAAAGTCAACGTCAGTAAGTGAAGGTCATTAAGTCAACGTCAGTAAGTGAAGGTCATTAAGTCAACGTCAGTAAGTCAAGGTCATTAAGTCAACGTCAGTAAGTCAACGTCAGTAAGTCAAGGTCATTAAGTCAACGTCAGTAAGTCAACGTCTGTAAAGTGTAAAGTCAACGTCAGTAAGTCAAGGTCAGTAAGTCAACGTCAGTAAGTCAAGGTCAGTAAGTCAACGTCTGTAAGTCAACGTCTGTAAAGTGTAAAGTCAACGTCAGTAAATCAAGGTCATTAAGTCAACATCAGTAAGTCAAGGTCATTAAGTCAACGTCAGTAAGACAACGTCAGTAAGTGAAGGTCATTAAGTCAACGTCAGTAAGTCAAGGTCAGTAAGTCAACGTCAGTAAGTCAACGTCAGTAAGTCAACGTCAGTACAGTGTGAAGTGTAAACTCAACGTCAGTAGGTGAAGGTCATTAAGTCAACGTCTGTAAAGTGTAAAGTCAACATCAGTAAGTCAAGGTCATTAAGTCAACGTCAGTAAGTCAAGGTCATTAAGTCAACGTCAGTAAGTCAACGTCAGTAAGTGAAGGTCATTAAGTCAACGTCAGTAAGTCAATGTCAGTAAGTCAACGTCAGTAAGTCAACGTCAGTAAGTCAAGGTCACTAAGTCAACGTCAGTAAAGTGTAAAGTCAAGGTCAGTAAGTCAACGTCAGTAAGTCAACGTAATTAAGTCAACGTCAGTAAAGTGTAAAGTCAAGGTCAGTAAGTCAACGTCAGTAAGTCAACGTAATTAAGTCAACGTCAGTAAAGTGTAAAGTCAACGTCAGTAAGTCAAGGTCATTAAGTCAACGTCAGTAAAGTGTAAAGTCAAGGTCAGTAAGTCAACGTCAGTAAGTCAACGTAATTAAGTCAACGTCAGTAAAGTGTAAAGTGTAAAGTCAACGTCAGTAAAGTGTAAAGTGTAAAGTCAACGTCAGTAAGTCAAGGTCATTAAGTCAACGTCAGTAAGTCAAGGTCAGTAAGTCAAGGTCAGTAAGTCAAGGTCAGTAAGTCAACGTCAGTAAGTCAAGGTCAGTAAGTCAACGTCAGTAAGTCAACGTCAGTAAGTCAAGGTCATTAAGTCAAGGTCATTAAGTCAACGTCAGTAAGTCAACGTCAGTAAGTCAAGGTCATTAAGTCAACGTCAGTAAGTCAAGGTCATTAAGTCAACGTCAGTAAGTTGACGTCTGTAAAGTGTAAAGTGTAAAGTCAACGTCAGTAAGTCAAGGTCAGTAAGTCAACGTCTGTAAAGTGTAAAGTCAACGTCAGTAAGTCAAGGTCAGTAAGTCAAGGTCATTAAGTCAACGTCAGTAAGTCAAGGTCATTAAGTCAACGTCAGTAAGTCAAGGTCATTAAGTCAACGTCAGTAAGTCAAGGTCATTAAGTCAACGTCAGTAAGTCAACGTCAGTAAGTCAAGGTCATTAAGTCAACGTCAGTAAGTCAAGGTCATTAAGTCAACGTCAGTAAGTTAACGTCTGTAAAGTGTATAGTGTAAAGTCAACGTCAGTAAGTCAAGGTCAGTAAGTCAACGTCTGTAAAGTGTAAAGTGTAAAGTCAACGTCAGTAAGTCAAGGTCAGTAAGTCAACGTCTGTAAAGTGTAAAGTCAACGTCAGTAAGTCAAGGTCATTAAGTCAACGTCAGTAAGTCAAGGTCATTAAGTCAACGTCAGTAAGTCAACGTCAGTAAGTCAAGGTCATTAAGTCAACGTCAGTAAGTCAACGTCAGTAAGTCAAGGTCATTAAGTCAACGTCAGTAAGTCAACGTCAGTAAAGTGTAAAGTCAAGGTCAGTAAAGTGTAAAGTCAAGGTCAGTAAGTCAACGTCAGTAAAGTGTAAAGTGTAAAGTCAACGTCAGTAAGTCAATGTCAGTAAGTCAAGGTCATTAAGTCAACGTCAGTAAGTCAACGTCAGTAAGTCAAGGTCAGTAAAGTGTAAAGTCAACGTCAGTAAGTCAAGGTCATTAAGTCAACGTCAGTAAGTCAAGGTCATTAAGTCAAGGTCAGTAAGTCAACGTCAGTAAGTTAACGTCTGTAAAGTGTAAAGTCAACGTCAGTAAGTCAACGTCAGTAAGTCAACGTCAGTAAAGTGTAAAGTCAACGTCAGTAAGTCAAGGTCAGTAAGTCAAGGTCATTAAGTCAACGTCAGTAAGTCAAGGTCATTAAGTCAAGGTCATTAAGTCAACGTCAGTAAGTCAAGGTCATTAAGTCAACGTCAGTAAGTCAAGGTCATTAAGTCAAGGTCATTAAGTCAACGTCAGTAAGTCAACGTCAGTAAGTCAACGTCAGTAAGTCAACGTCAGTAAAGTGTAAAGTCAACGTCAGTAAGTCAAGGTCATTAAGTCAACGTCAGTAAGTCAAGGTCTTTAAGTCAAGGTCATTAAGTCAACGTCAGTAAGTCAACGTCAGTAAGTCAACGTCAGTAAAGTGTAAAGTCAAGGTCAGTAAGTCAAGGTCAGTAAGTAAAGGTCAGTAAAGTGTAAAGTCAAGGTCAGTAAGTCAAGGTCAGTAAGTCAAGGTCATTAAGTCAAGGTCAGTAAGTCAAGGTCATTAAGTCAAGGTCAGTAAGTCAACGTCAGTAAGTCAAGGTCATTAAGTCAACGTCAGTAAGTCAACGTCAGTAAGTCAAGGTCAGTAAAGTGTAAAGTCAATGTCAGTAAGTCAAGGTCAGTAAGTCAAGGTCATTAAGTCAAGGTCATTAAGTCAAGGTCAGTAAGTCAACGTCAGTGAGTTAACGTCTGTAAAGTGTAGTCAACGTCAGTAAGTCAACGTCAGTAAGTCAACGTCAGTAAAGTGTAAAGTCAACGGCAGTAAGTCAAGGTCATTAAGTCAAGGTCATTAAGTCAACGTCAGTAAGTCAAGGTCATTAAGTCAAGGTCATTAAGTCAAGGTCATTAAGTCAACGTCAGAAAGTCAACGTCAGTAAGTCAACGTCAGTAAGTCAACGTCAGTAAGTCAACGTCAGTAAAGTGTAAAGTCAAGGTCAGTAAGTCAATGTCATTAAGTCAAGGTCAGTAAGTCAAGGTCATTAAGTCAAGGTCAGTAAGTCAACGTCAGTAAGTCAAGGTCAGTAAAGTGTAAAGTCAACGTCAGTAAAGTGTAAAGTAAACGTCAGTAAGTCAAAGTCAGTAAGTCAAGGTCAGTAAAGTGTAAAGTCAACGTCAGTAAGTCAAGGTCATTAAGTCAACGTCAGTAAGTCAACGTCAGTAAGTCAACGTCAGTAAGTCATCGTCAGTAAGTCAACGTCATTAAGTCAACGTCAGTAAAGTGTAAAGTCAACGTCAGTAAGTCAAGGTCATTAAGTCAAGGTCATTAAGTCAAGGTCATTAAGTCAACGTCAGTAAGTCAACGTCAGTAAGTCAAGGTCATTAAGTCAACGTCAGTAAAGTGTAAAGTCAACGTCAGTAAGTCAAGGTCATTAAGTCAACGTCAGTAAGTCAAGGTCATTAAGTCAACGTCAGTAAGTCAACGTCAGTAAAGTGTAAAGTCAACGTCAGTAAGTCAAGGTCAGTAAGTCAAGGTCAGTAAGTCAAGGTCAGTAAGTCAACGTCAGTAAGTCAACGTCAGTAAGTCAACGTCAGTAAGTCAAGGTCAGTAAGTCAAGGTCATTAAGTCAACGTCAGTAAGTCAAGGTCATTAAGTCAAGGTCAGTAAAGTGTAGAGTCAAGGTCAGTAAGTCAAGGTCAGTAAGTCAAGGTCAGTAAGTCAAGGTCATTAAGTCAAAGTCATTAAGTCAAGGTCATTAAGTCAAGGTCATTAAGTCAAGGTCAGTAAGTCAACGTCAGTAAGTCAACGTCAGTAAGTCAACGTCAGTAAGTCAACTTCAGTAAGTCAAGGTCAGTAAGTCAACGTCAGTAAGTCAACGTCAGTAAAGTGTAAAGTCAACGTCAGTAAGTCAACGTCAGTAAGTCAAGGTCAATAAGTCAACGTCAGTAAGTCAAGGTCATTAAGTCAACGTCAGTAAGTTAACGTCTGTAAAGTGTAAAGTCAACGTCAGTAAGTCAACGTCAGTAAGTCAACGTCAGTAAGTCAAGGTCAGTAAAGTGTAAAGTCAACGTCAGTAAAGTGTAAAGTAAACGTCAGTAAGTCAACGTCAGTAAGTCAAGGTCAGTAAAGTGTAAAGTCAACGTCAGTAAGTCAAGGTCATTAAGTCAACGTCAGTAAGTCAACGTCAGTAAGTCAACGTCAGTAAGTCATCGTCAGTAAGTCAACGTCAGTAAAGTGTAAAGTCAAGGTCAGTAAAGTGTAAAGTCAAGGTCAGTAAGTCAACGTCAGTAAAGTGTAAAGTCAACGTCAGTAAGTCAAGGTCATTAAGTCAATGTCAGTAAGTCAACGCCAGTAAGTAAACGTCAGTAAGTCAAGGTCAGTAAAGTGTAAAGTGTAAAATCAACGTCAGCAAGTCAAGGTCAGTAAGTCAAGGTCATTAAGTCAACGTCAGTAAGTCAAGGTCATTAAGTCAACGTCAGTAAGTTAACGTCTGTAAAGTGTAAAGTCAACGTCAGTAAGTCAAGGTCAGTAAGTCAAGGTCAGTAAGTCAAGGTCAGTAAGTCAAGGTCAGTAAGTCAACGTCAGTAAGTCAAGGTCATTAAGTCAACGTCAGTAAGTCAAGGTCATTAAGTCAACGTCAGTAAGTCAAGGTCATTAAGTCAACGTCAGTAAGTCAACGTCAGTAAGTCAAGGTCATTAAGTCAACGTCAGTAAGTCAAGGTCATTAAGTCAACGTCAGTAAGTTAACGTCTGTAAAGTGTAAAGTCAACGTCAGTAAGTCAAGGTCAGTAAGTCAACGTCTGTAAAGTGTAAAGTGTAAAGTCAACGTCAGTAAGTCAAGGTCAGTAAGTCAACGTCTGTAAAGTGTAAAGTCAACGTCAGTAAGTCAAGGTCATTAAGTCAACGTCAGTAAGTCAAGGTCATTAAGTCAACGTCAGTAAGTCAACGTCAGTAAGTCAAGGTCATTAAGTCAACGTCAGTAAGTCAACGTCAGTAAGTCAAGGTCATTAAGTCAACGTCAGTAAGTCAAGGTCATTAAGTCAACGTCAGTAAGTCAACGTCAGTAAAGTGTAAAGTCAAGGTCAGTAAAGTGTAAAGTCAACGTCAGTAAAGTGTAAAGTCAAGGTCAGTAAAGTGTAAAGTCAACGTCAGTAAAGTGTAAAGTCAACGTCAGTAAGTCAACGTCAGTAAGTCAAGGTCATTAAGTCAACGTCAGTAAGTCAACGTCAGTAAGTCAAGGTCAGTAAAGTGTAAAGTCAACGTCAGTAAGTCAAGGTCATTAAGTCAACGTCAGTAAGTCAAGGTCATTAAGTCAAGGTCAGTAAGTCAACGTCAGTAAGTTAACGTCTGTAAAGTGTAAAGTCAACGTCAGTAAGTCAACGTCAGTAAGTCAACGTCAGTAAAGTGTAAAGTCAAGGTCAGTAAGTCAAGGTCAGTAAGTCAAGGTCATTAAGTCAACGTCAGTAAGTCAAGGTCATTAAGTCAAGGTCATTAAGTCAACGTCAGTAAGTCAAGGTCATTAAGTCAACGTCAGTAAGTCAAGGTCATTAAGTCAACGTCAGTAAGTCAACGTCAGTAAGTCAACGTCAGTAAGTCAAGGTCATTAAGTCAACGTCAGTAAGTCAACGTCAGTAAAGTGTAAAGTCAAGGTCAGTAAGTCAAGGTCAGTAAGTCAAGGTCAGTAAAGTGTAAAGTCAAGGTCAGTAAGTCAAGGTCAGTAAGTCAAGGTCATTAAGTCAAGGTCAGTAAGTCAAGGTCATTAAGTCAAGGTCAGTAAGTCAACGTCAGTAAGTCAAGGTCATTAAGTCAACGTCAGTAAGTCAAGGTCAGTAAAGTGTAAAGTCAATGTCAGTAAGTCAAGGTCAGTAAGTCAAGGTCATTAAGTCAAGGTCATTAAGTCAAGGTCAGTAAGTCAACGTCAGTAAGTTAACGTCTGTAAAGTGTAAAGTCAACGTCAGTAAGTCAACGTCAGTAAGTCAACGTCAGTAAAGTGTAAAGTCAACGGCAGTAAGTCAAGGTCATTAAGTCAAGGTCATTAAGTCAACGTCAGTAAGTCAAGGTCATTAAGTCAAGGTCATTAAGTCAACGTCATTAAGTCAACGTCAGAAAGTCAACGTCAGTAAGTCAACGTCAGTAAGTCAACGTCAGTAAGTCAACGTCTGTAAAGTGTAAAGTCAACGTCAGTAAGTCAACGTCAGTAAGTCAACGTCAGTAAGTCAAGGTCAGTAAAGTGTAAAGTCAACGTCAGTAAAGTGTAAAGTAAACGTCAGTAAGTCAACGTCAGTAAGTCAAGGTCAGTAAAGTGTAAAGTCAACGTCAGTAAGTCAAGGTCATTAAGTCAACGTCAGTAAGTCATCGTCAGTAAGTCAACGTCATTAAGTCAACGTCAGTAAAGTGTAAAGTCAACGTCAGTAAGTCAAGGTCATTAAGTCAAGGTCATTAAGTCAAGGTCATTAAGTCAACGTCAGTAAGTCAACGTCAGTAAGTCAAGGTCATTAAGTCAACGTCAGTAAGTCAACGTCAGTAAGTCAAGGTCATTAAGTCAACGTCAGTAAGTCAAGGTCATTAAGTCAACGTCAGTAAGTCAACGTCAGTAAGTCAAGGTCATTAAGTCAACGTCAGTAAGTCAACGTCAGTAAAGTGTAAAGTCAAGGTCAGTAAAGTGTAAAGTCAAGGTCAGTAAGTCAACGTCAGTAAAGTGTAAAGTGTAAAGTCAACGTCAGTAAGTCAATGTCAGTAAGTCAAGGTCATTAAGTCAACGTCAGTAAGTCAACGTCAGTAAGTCAAGGTCAGTAAAGTGTAAAGTCAACGTCAGTAAGTCAAGGTCATTAAGTCAACGTCAGTAATTCAAGGTCATTAAGTCAAGGTCAGTAAGTCAACGTCAGTAAGTTAACGTCTGTAAAGTGTAAAGTCAACGTCAGTAAGTCAACGTCAGTAAGTCAACGTCAGTAAGTCAAGGTCAGTAAGTCAAGGTCATTAAGTCAACGTCAGTAAGTCAAGGTCATTAAGTCAAGGTCATTAAGTCAACGTCAGTAAGTCAAGGTCATTAAGTCAACGTCAGTAAGTCAAGGTCATTAAGTCAAGGTCATTAAGTCAACGTCAGTAAGTCAACGTCAGTAAGTCAACGTCAGTAAGTCAACGTCAGTAAAGTGTAAAGTCAACGTCAGTAAGTCAAGGTCATTAAGTCAACGTCAGTAAGTCAAGGTCTTTAAGTCAAGGTCATTAAGTCAACGTCAGTAAGTCAACGTCAGTAAGTCAACGTCAGTAAAGTGTAAAGTCAAGGTCAGTAAGTCAAGGTCAGTAAGTAAAGGTCAGTAAAGTGTAAAGTCAAGGTCAGTAAGTCAAGGTCAGTAAGTCAAGGTCATTAAGTCAAGGTCAGTAAGTCAAGGTCATTAAGTCAAGGTCAGTAAGTCAACGTCAGTAAGTCAAGGTCATTAAGTCAACGTCAGTAAGTCAACGTCAGTAAGTCAAGGTCAGTAAAGTGTAAAGTCAATGTCAGTAAGTCAAGGTCAGTAAGTCAAGGTCATTAAGTCAAGGTCATTAAGTCAAGGTCAGTAAGTCAACGTCAGTGAGTTAACGTCTGTAAAGTGTAGTCAACGTCAGTAAGTCAACGTCAGTAAGTCAACGTCAGTAAAGTGTAAAGTCAACGGCAGTAAGTCAAGGTCATTAAGTCAAGGTCATTAAGTCAACGTCAGTAAGTCAAGGTCATTAAGTCAAGGTCATTAAGTCAAGGTCATTAAGTCAAGGTCATTAAGTCAACGTCAGAAAGTCAACGTCAGTAAGTCAACGTCAGTAAGTCAACGTCAGTAAGTCAACGTCAGTAAAGTGTAAAGTCAAGGTCAGTAAGTCAATGTCATTAAGTCAAGGTCAGTAAGTCAAGGTCATTAAGTCAAGGTCAGTAAGTCAACGTCAGTAAGTCAACGTCAGTAAGTCAAGGTCAGTAAAGTGTAAAGTCAACGTCAGTAAAGTGTAAAGTAAACGTCAGTAAGTCAAAGTCAGTAAGTCAAGGTCAGTAAAGTGTAAAGTCAACGTCAGTAAGTCAAGGTCATTAAGTCAACGTCAGTAAGTCAACGTCAGTAAGTCAACGTCAGTAAGTCATCGTCAGTAAGTCAACGTCATTAAGTCAACGTCAGTAAAGTGTAAAGTCAACGTCAGTAAGTCAAGGTCATTAAGTCAAGGTCATTAAGTCAAGGTCATTAAGTCAACGTCAGTAAGTCAACGTCAGTAAGTCAAGGTCATTAAGTCAACGTCAGTAAAGTGTAAAGTCAACGTCAGTAAGTCAAGGTCATTAAGTCAACGTCAGTAAGTCAAGGTCATTAAGTCAACGTCAGTAAGTCAACGTCAGTAAAGTGTAAAGTCAACGTCAGTAAGTCAAGGTCAGTAAGTCAAGGTCAGTAAGTCAAGGTCAGTAAGTCAACGTCAGTAAGTCAACGTCAGTAAGTCAACGTCAGTAAGTCAAGGTCAGTAAGTCAAGGTCATTAAGTCAACGTCAGTAAGTCAAGGTCATTAAGTCAAGGTCAGTAAAGTGTAGAGTCAAGGTCAGTAAGTCAAGGTCAGTAAGTCAAGGTCAGTAAGTCAAGGTCATTAAGTCAAAGTCATTAAGTCAAGGTCATTAAGTCAAGGTCATTAAGTCAAGGTCAGTAAGTCAACGTCAGTAAGTCAACGTCAGTAAGTCAACGTCAGTAAGTCAACTTCAGTAAGTCAAGGTCAGTAAGTCAACGTCAGTAAGTCAACGTCAGTAAAGTGTAAAGTCAACGTCAGTAAGTCAACGTCAGTAAGTCAAGGTCAATAAGTCAACGTCAGTAAGTCAAGGTCATTAAGTCAACGTCAGTAAGTTAACGTCTGTAAAGTGTAAAGTCAACGTCAGTAAGTCAACGTCAGTAAGTCAACGTCAGTAAGTCAAGGTCAGTAAAGTGTAAAGTCAACGTCAGTAAAGTGTAAAGTAAACGTCAGTAAGTCAACGTCAGTAAGTCAAGGTCAGTAAAGTGTAAAGTCAACGTCAGTAAGTCAAGGTCATTAAGTCAACGTCAGTAAGTCAACGTCAGTAAGTCAACGTCAGTAAGTCATCGTCAGTAAGTCAACGTCAGTAAAGTGTAAAGTCAAGGTCAGTAAAGTGTAAAGTCAAGGTCAGTAAGTCAACGTCAGTAAAGTGTAAAGTCAACGTCAGTAAGTCAAGGTCATTAAGTCAATGTCAGTAAGTCAACGCCAGTAAGTCAACGTCAGTAAGTCAAGGTCAGTAAAGTGTAAAGTGTAAAATCAACGTCAGTAAGTCAAGGTCATTAAGTCAACGTCAGTAAAGTGTAAAGTCAAGGTCAGTAAGTCAAGGTCATTAAGTCAACGTCAGTAAGTCAACGTCAGTAAGTCAAGGTCATTAATTCAACGTCAGTAAGTCAAGGTCAGTAAGTCAACGTCAGTAAGTCAACGTCAGTAAGTCAAGGTCATTAAGTCAAGGTCAGTAAGTTGACGTCTGTAAAGTGTAAAGTGTAAAGTCAACGTCAGTAAGTCAACGTCAGTAAGTCAACGTCAGTAAGTCAAGGTCATTAAGTCAACGTCAGTAAGTTAACGTCTGGAAAGTGTAAAGTCAACGTCAGTAAGTCAAGGTCAGTAAGTCAACGTCAGTAAGTCAACGTCAGTAAGTCAAGGTCAGTAAGTCAATGTCAGTAAGTCAACGTCAGTAAGTCAAGGTCATTAAGTCAACGTCAGTAAGTTAACGTCTGTAAAGTGTAAAGTCAACGTCAGTAAGTCAACGTCAGTAAGTCAACGTCAGTAAGTCAAGGTCATTAAGTCAACGTCAGTAAGTTAACGTCTGTAAAGTGTAAAGTCAACGTCAGTAAGTCAAGGTCAGTAAGTCAACGTCTGTAAAGTGTAAAGTCAACGTCAGTAAGTCAAGGTCATTAAGTCAACGTCAGTAAGTCAACGTCAGTAAGTCAAAGTCATTAAGTCAACGTCAGTAAAGTGTAAAGTCAAGGTCAGTAAGTCAACGTCAGTAAGTCAAGGTCATTAAGTCAACGTCAGTAAGTCAACATCAGTAAGTCAAGGTCATTAAGTCAAGGTCAGTAAGTCAACGTCAGTAAGTCAAGGTCATTAAGTCAACGTCAGTAAGTCAAGGTCAGTAAGTCAACGTCAGTAAGTCAACGTCAGTAAGTCAAGGTCATTAAGTCAACGTCAGTAAGTTAACGTCTGTAAAGTGTAAAGTCAACGTCAGTAAGTCAACGTCAGTAAGTCAACGTCAGTAAGTCAAGGTCAGTAAGTCAACGTCAGTAAGTCAACGTCAGTAAGTCAAGGTCATTAAGTCAACGTCAGTAAGTTAACGTCTGTAAAGTGTAAAGTCAACGTCAGTAAGTCAAGGTCATTAAGTCAACGTCAGTAAGTTAACGTCTGTAAAGTGTAAAGTCAACGTCAGTAAGTCAAGGTCAGTAAGTCAACGTCTGTAAAGTGTAAAGTCAACGTCAGTAAGTCAAGGTCATTAAGTCAACGTCAGTAAGTCAACGTCATTAAGTCAACGTCATTAAGTCAACGTCTGTAAAGTGTAAAGTCAAGGTCAGTAAGTCAACGTCATTAAGTCAACGTCATTAAGTCAAGGTCAGTAAGTCAACGTCATTAAGTCAACGTCATTAAGTCAACGTCATTAAGTCAACGTCATTAAGTCAACGTCTGAAAAGTGTAAAGTCAAGGTCAGTAAGTCAACGTCAGTAAAGTGTAAAGTGTAAAGTCAACGTCAGTAAGTCAACGTCAGTAAGTCAAGGTCAGTAAAGTGTAAAGTCAACGTCAGTAAGTCAAGGTCAGTAAGTCAAGGTCATTAAGTCAACGTCAGTAAGTCAACGTCAGTAAGTCAAGGTCAGTAAAGTGTAAAGTCAACGTCAGTAAGTCAAGGTCAGTAAGTCAAGGTCATTAAGTCAACGTCAGTAAGTCAAGGTCATTAAGTCATGGTCAGTAAGTCAACGTCAGTAAGTTAACGTCTGTAAAGTGTAAAGTCAAGGTCAGTAAAGTGTAAAGTGTAAAGTCAACGTCAGTAAGTCAACGTCAGTAAGTAAAGGTCAGTAAAGTGTAAAGTCAACGTCAGTAAGTCAAGGTCAGTAAGTCAAGGTCATTAAGTCAACGTCAGTAAGTCAAGGTCATTAATTCAACGTCAGTAAGTCAACGTCAGTAAAGTGTAAAGTCAACGTCAGTAAGTCAAGGTCAGTAAGTCAAGGTCATTACGTCAACGTCAGTAAGTCAAGGTCATTAAGTCAAGGTCATTAAGTCAAGGTCAGTAAGTCAACGTCATTAAGTCAACGTCATTAAGTCAACGTCAGTAAGTTAACGTCTGTAAAGTGTGAAGTCAAGGTCAGTAAAGTGTAAAGTGTAAAGTCAACGTCAGTAAGTCAAGGTCAGTAAGTCAACGTCTGTAAAGTGTCAAGTCAACGTCAGTAAGTCAAGGTCAGTAAGTCGACTTACTGACGTTAACGTCTGTAAAGTGTAAAGTCAACGTCAGTAAGTGAAGGTCATTAAGTCAACGTCAGTAAGTCAAGGTCATTAAGTCAACGTCATTAAGTCAAGGTCAGTAAGTCAAGGTCAGTAAGTCAACGTCTGTAAAGTGTAAAGTCAACGTCAGTAAATCAAGGTCATTAAGTCAAGGTCAGTAAGTCAACGTCAGTAAGTCAAGGTCAGTAAGTCAACGTCTGTAAAGTGTAAAGTCAACGTCAGTAAGTGAAGGTCATTAAGTCAACGTCAGTAAGTCAAGGTCATTAAGTCAACGTCATTAAGTCAAGGTCAATAAGTCAAGGTCAGTAAGTCAACGTCTGTAAAGTGTAAAGTCAACGTCAGTAAATTAAGGTCATTAAGTCAAGGTCAGTAAGTCAACGTCAGTAAGTCAAGGTCAGTAAGTCAACGTCAGTAAGTCAACGTCAGTAAGTCAACGTAATTAAGTCAACGTCAGTAAAGTGTAAAGTCAACGTCAGTAAGTCAAGGTCATTAAGTCAACGTCAGTAAAGTGTAAAGTCAAGGTCAGTAAGTCAAGGTCATTAAGTCAACGTCAGTAAGTCAACGTCAGTAAGTCAAGGTCATTAAGTCAACGTCAGTAAGTCAAGGTCAGTAAGTCAACGTCAGTAAGTCAACGTCAGTAAGTCAAGGTCAGTAAGTCAAGGTCAGTAAGTCAACGTCAGTAAGTCAACGTCAGTAAGTCAAGGTCATTAAGTCAACGTCAGTAAGTTAACGTCTGTAAAGTGTAAAGTGTAAAGTCAACGTCAGTAAGTCAACGTCAGTAAGTCAACGTCAGTAAGTCAAGGTCATTAAGTCAACGTCAGTAAGTTAACGTCTGTAAAGTGTAAAGTCAACGTCAGTAAGTCAAGGTCAGTAAGTCAACGTCTGTAAAGTGTAAAGTCAACGTCAGTAAGTCAAGGTCATTAAGTCAACGTCAGTAAGTCAACGTCAGTAAGTCAAGGTCATTAAGTCAACGTCAGTAAAGTGTAAAGTCAAGGTCAGTAAGTCAACGTCAGTAAGTCAAGGTCATTAAGTCAACGTCAGTAAGTCAACATCAGTAAGTCAAGGTCATTAAGTCAAGGTCAGTAAGTCAAGGTCAGTAAGTCAACGTCAGTAAGTCAACGTCAGTAAGTCAACGTCAGTAAGTCAACGTCATTAAGTCAACGTCAGTAAGTTAACGTCTGTAAAGTGTAAAGTCAACGTCAGTAAGTCAACGTCAGTAAGTCAACGTCAGTAAGTCAAGGTCAGTAAGTCAAGGTCATTAAGTCAACGTCAGTAAGTTAACGTCTGTAAAGTGTAAAGTGTAAAGTCAACGTCAGTAAGTCAACGTCAGTAAGTCAAGGTCCTTAAGTCAACGTCAGTAAGTTAACGTCTGTAAAGTGTAAAGTCAACGTCAGTAAGTCAAGGTCAGTAAGTCAACGTCTGTAAAGTGTAAAGTCAACGTCAGTAAGTTAAGGTCATTAAGTCAACGTCATTAAGTCAACGTCTGTAAAGTGTAAAGTCAAGGTCAGTAAGTCAAGGTCAGTAAGTCAACGTCATTAAGTCAACGTCATTAAGTCAACGTCTGAAAAGTGTAAAGTCAAGGTCAGTAAGTCAACGTCAGTAAAGTGTAAAGTGTAAAGTCAACGTCAGTAAGTCAACGTCAGTAAGTCAAGGTCAGTAAAGTGTAAAGTCAACGTCAGTAAGTCAAGGTCAGTAAGTCAAGGTCATTAAGTCAACGTCAGTAAGTCAACGTCAGTAAGTCAAGGTCAGTAAAGTGTAAAGTCAACGTCAGTAAGTCAAGGTCAGTAAGTCAAGGTCATTAAGTCAACGTCAGTAAGTCAAGGTCATTAAGTCATGGTCAGTAAGTCAACGTCAGTAAGTCAAGGTCAGTAAGTTAACGTCTGTAAAGTGTAAAGTCAAGGTCAGTAAAGTGTAAAGTGTAAAGTGTAAAGTCAACGTCAGTAAGTCAACGTCAGTAAGTAAAGGTCAGTAAAGTGTAAAGTCAACGTCAGTAAGTCAAGGTCAGTAAGTCAAGGTCATTAAGTCAACGTCAGTAAGTCAAGGTCATTAATTCAACGTCAGTAAGTCAACGTCAGTAAAGTGTAAAGTCAACGTCAGTAAGTCAAGGTCAGTAAGTCAAGGTCATTACGTCAACGTCAGTAAGTCAAGGTCATTAAGTCAAGGTCATTAAGTCAAGGTCAGTAAGTCAACGTCATTAAGTCAACGTCATTAAGTCAACGTCAGTAAGTTAACGTCTGTAAAGTGTGAAGTCAAGGTCAGTAAAGTGTAAAGTGTAAAGTCAACGTCAGTAAGTCAAGGTCAGTAAGTCAACGTCTGTAAAGTGTAAAGTCAACGTCAGTAAGTCAAGGTCAGTAAGTCGACTTACTGACGTTAACGTCTGTAAAGTGTAAAGTCAACGTCAGTAAGTGAAGGTCATTAAGTCAACGTCAGTAAGTCAAGGTCAGTAAGTCAACGTCTGTAAAGTGTAAAGTCAACGTCAGTAAGTCAAGGTCAGTAAGTCGACTTACTGACGTTAACGTCTGTAAAGTGTAAAGTCAACGTCAGTAAGTGAAGGTCATTAAGTCAACGTCAGTAAGTCAAGGTCATTAAGTCAACGTCATTAAGTCAAGGTCAGTAAGTCAAGGTCAGTAAGTCAACGTCTGTAAAGTGTAAAGTCAACGTCAGTAAATCAAGGTCATTAAGTCAAGGTCAGTAAGTCAACGTCAGTAAGTCAAGGTCAGTAAGTCAACGTCTGTAAAGTGTAAAGTCAACGTCAGTAAGTGAAGGTCATTAAGTCAACGTCAGTAAGTCAAGGTCATTAAGTCAACGTCATTAAGTCAAGGTCAATAAGTCAAGGTCAGTAAGTCAACGTCTGTAAAGTGTAAAGTCAACGTCAGTAAATTAAGGTCATTAAGTCAAGGTCAGTAAGTCAACGTCAGTAAGTCAAGGTCAGTAAGTCAACGTCAGTAAGTCAACGTCAGTAAGTCAACGTAATTAAGTCAACGTCAGTAAAGTGTAAAGTCAACGTCAGTAAGTCAAGGTCATTAAGTCAACGTCAGTAAAGTGTAAAGTCAAGGTCAGTAAGTCAAGGTCATTAAGTCAACGTCAGTAAGTCAACGTCAGTAAGTCAAGGTCATTAAGTCAAGGTCAGTAAGTCAAGGTCAGTAAGTCAACGTCAGTAAGTCAAGGTCAGTAAAGTGTAAAGTCAACGTCAGTAAGTCAAGGTCAGTAAGTCAAGGTCATTAAGTCAACGTCAGTAAGTCAAGGTCATTAAGTCATGGTCAGTAAGTCAACGTCAGTAAGTTAACGTCTGTAAAGTGTAGAGTCAAGGTCAGTAAAGTGTAAAGTGTAAAGTCAACGTCAGTAAGTCAACGTCAGTAAGTCAAGGTCAGTAAAGTGTAAAGTCAACGTCAGTAAGTCAAGGTCATTAAGTCAACGTCAGTAAGTCAACGTTAGTAAGTCAAGGTCATTAAGTCAACGTCAGTAAAGTGTAAAGTCAAGGTCAGTAAGTCAACGTCAGTAAGTCAAGGTCATTAAGTCAACGTCAGTAAGTCAACATCAGTAAGTCAAGGTCATTAAGTCAAGGTCAGTAAGTCAACGTCAGTAAGTCAAGGTCAGTAAGTCAACGTCAGTAAGTCAACGTCAGTAAGTCAACGTCATTAAGTCAACGTCAGTAAGTTAACGTCTGTAAAGTGTAAAGTGTAAAGTCAACGTCAGTAAGTCAACGTCAGTAAGTCAACGTCAGTAAGTCAAGGTCATTAAGTCAACGTCAGTAAGTCAACATCAGTAAGTCAAGGTCATTAAGTCAAGGTCAGTAAGTCAACGTCAGTAAGTCAAGGTCAGTAAGTCAACGTCAGTAAGTCAACGTCAGTAAGTCAACGTCATTAAGTCAACGTCAGTAAGTTAACGTCTGTAAAGTGTAAAGTGTAAAGTCAACGTCAGTAAGTCAACGTCAGTAAGTCAACGTCAGTAAGTCAACATCAGTAAGTCAAGGTCATTAAGTCAAGGTCAGTAAGTCAACGTCAGTAAGTCAAGGTCAGTAAGTCAACGTCAGTAAGTCAACGTCATTAAGTCAACGTCATTAAGTCAACGTCAGTAAGTTAACGTCTGTAAAGTGTAAAGTGTAAAGTCAACGTCAGTAAGTCAGCGTCAGTAAGTCAAGGTCCTTAAGTCAACGTCAGTAAGTTAACCTCTGTAAAGTGTAAAGTCAACGTCAGTAAGTCAAGGTCAGTAAGTCAACGTCTGTAAAGTGTAAAGTCAACGTCAGTAAGTTAAGGTCATTAAGTCAACGTCATTAAGTCAACGTCTGTAAAGTGTAAAGTCAAGGTCAGTAAGTCAAGGTCATTAAGTCAACGTCATTAAGTCAAGGTCAGTAAGTCAAGGTCATTAAGTCAACGTCATTAAGTCAACGTCATTAAGTCAACGTCATTAAGTCAACGTCTGAAAAGTGTAAAGTCAAGGTCAGTAAGTCAACGTCAGTAAAGTGTAAAGTCAACGTCAGTAAGTCAACGTCAGTAAGTCAAGGTCAGTAAAGTGTAAAGTCAACGTCAGTAAGTCAAGGTCAGTAAGTCAAGGTCATTAAGTCAACGTCAGTAAGTCAACGTCAGTAAGTCAAGGTCAGTAAAGTGTAAAGTCAACGTCAGTAAGTCAAGGTCAGTAAGTCAAGGTCATTAAGTCAACGTCAGTAAGTCAAGGTCATTAAGTCATGGTCAGTAAGTCAACGTCAGTAAGTTAACGTCTGTAAAGTGTAGAGTCAAGGTCAGTAAAGTGTAAAGTGTAAAGTCAACGTCAGTAAGTCAACGTCAGTAAGTCAAGGTCAGTAAAGTGTAAAGTCAACGTCAGTAAGTCAAGGTCAGTAAGTCAAGGTCATTAAGTCAACGTCAGTAAGTCAAGGTCATTAAGTCAACGTCAGTAAGTCAACGTCAGTAAAGTGTAAAGTCAACGTCAGTAAGTCAAGGTCAGTAAGTCAAGGTCATTAAGTCAACGTCAGTAAGTCAAAGTCATTAAGTCAAGGTCAGTAAGTCAACGTCATTAAGTCAACGTCAGTAAGTCAACGTCATTAAGTCAACGTCAGTAAGTTAACGTCTGTAAAGTGTAAAGTCAAGGTCAGTAAAGTGTAAAGTGTAAAGTCAACGTCAGTAAGTCAAGGTCAGTAAGTCAACGTCAGTAAAGTGTAAAGTCAAGGTCAGTAAAGTGTAAAGTAAACGTCAGTGAGTCAAGGTCATTAAGTCAATGTCAGTAGGTCAAGGTCATTTAGTCAACGTCAGTAAGTCAAGGTCAGTAAGTCAAAGTCTGTAAAGTGTAAAGTCAACGTCAGTAAGTCAAGGTCGTTAAGTCAACGTCAGTAAGTCAAGGTCATTAAGTCAACGTCAGTAAGTCAACGTCAGTAAGTCAAGGTCAGTAAGTGAACGTCAGTAAGTCAAGGTCAGTGTGTCAAGGTCAGTAAGTCAAGGTCAGTAAGTGAAGGTCATTAAGTCAAGGTCAGTAAGTCAAGGTCAGTAAGTCAACGTCAGTAAGTCAAGGTCAGTAAGTCAAGGTCAGTAAGTCAACGTCTGTAAAGTGTAAAGTAAACGTCAGTAAGTCAAGGTCAGTAAGTCAACGTCAGTAAGTGAAGGTCATTAAGTCAACGTCAGTAAGTCAAGGTCAGTAAGTCAACGTCTGTAAAGTATAAAGTCAACGTCAGTAAGTCAAGGTCATTAAGTCAACGTCAGTAAGTCAACGTCAGTAAGTCAAGGTCATTAAGTCAACGTCAGTAAGTTAATGTCTGTAAAGTGTAAAGTCAAGGTCAGTAAGTCAACGTCTGTAAAGTGTAAAGTGTAAAGTCAACGTCAGTAAGTCAAGGTCATTTAGTCAACGTCAGTAAGTCAACGTCAGTAAGTCAAGGTCATTAAGTCAACGTCAGTAAGTCAACGTCTGTAAAGTGTAAAGTCAACGTCAGTAAGTGAAGGTCATTAAGTCAACGTCAGTAAGTCAAGGTCAGTAAGTCAACGTCAGTAAGTCAAGGTCAGTAAGTCAACGTCAGTAAGTCAAGGTCAGTAAGTCAACGTCAGTAAGTCAACGTCTGTAAAGTGTAAAGTCAACGTCAGTAAATCAAGGTCATTAAGTCAACATCAGTAAGTCAAGGTCATTAAGTCAACGTCAGTAAGTCAACGTCTGTAAAGTGTAAAGTCAGTAAGTCAAGGTCAGTAAGTCAACGTCAGTAAGTCAAGGTCATTAAGTCAACGTCAGTAAGTCAAGGTCAGTAAGTCAACGTCTGTAAAGTGTAAAGTGTAAAGTCAACGTCAGTAAGTCAAGGTCATTAAGTCAACGTCAGTAAGTCAACGTCAGTAAGTCAAGGTCATTAAGTCAACGTCAGTAAGTTAACGTCTGTAAAGTGTAAAGTCAAGGTCAGTAAGTCAACGTCTGTAAAGTGTAAAGTCAACGTCAGTAAGTCAAGGTCATTAAGTCAACGTCAGTAAGTCAACGTCAGTAAGTCAACGTCAGTAAAGTGTAAAGTCAACGTCAGTAAGTGAAGGTCATTAAGTCAACGTCAGTAAGTCAAGGTCATTAAGTCAACGTCATTAAGTCAACGTCTGTAAAGTGTAAAGTCAACGTCAGTAAGTGAAGGTCATTAAGTCAACGTCAGTAAGTGAAGGTCATTAAGTCAACGTCAGTAAGTCAAGGTCATTAAGTCAACGTCAGTAAGTCAACGTCAGTAAGTCAAGGTCATTAAGTCAACGTCAGTAAGTCAACGTCTGTAAAGTGTAAAGTCAACGTCAGTAAGTCAAGGTCAGTAAGTCAACGTCAGTAAGTCAAGGTCAGTAAGTCAACGTCTGTAAGTCAACGTCTGTAAAGTGTAAAGTCAACGTCAGTAAATCAAGGTCATTAAGTCAACATCAGTAAGTCAAGGTCATTAAGTCAACGTCAGTAAGACAACGTCAGTAAGTGAAGGTCATTAAGTCAACGTCAGTAAGTCAAGGTCAGTAAGTCAACGTCAGTAAGTCAACGTCAGTACAGTGTGAAGTGTAAACTCAACGTCAGTAGGTGAAGGTCATTAAGTCAACGTCTGTAAAGTGTAAAGTCAACATCAGTAAGTCAAGGTCATTAAGTCAACGTCAGTAAGTCAAGGTCATTAAGTCAACGTCAGTAAGTCAACGTCAGTAAGTGAAGGTCATTAAGTCAACGTCAGTAAGTCAATGTCAGTAAGTCAACGTCAGTAAGTCAACGTCAGTAAGTCAAGGTCACTAAGTCAACGTCAGTAAAGTGTAAAGTCAAGGTCAGTAAGTCAACGTCAGTAAGTCAACGTAATTAAGTCAACGTCAGTAAAGTGTAAAGTCAAGGTCAGTAAGTCAACGTCAGTAAGTCAACGTAATTAAGTCAACGTCAGTAAAGTGTAAAGTCAACGTCAGTAAGTCAAGGTCATTAAGTCAACGTCAGTAAAGTGTAAAGTCAAGGTCAGTAAGTCAACGTCAGTAAGTCAACGTAATTAAGTCAACGTCAGTAAAGTGTAAAGTGTAAAGTCAACGTCAGTAAAGTGTAAAGTGTAAAGTCAACGTCAGTAAGTCAAGGTCATTAAGTCAACGTCAGTAAGTCAAGGTCAGTAAGTCAAGGTCAGTAAGTCAAGGTCAGTAAGTCAACGTCAGTAAGTCAAGGTCAGTAAGTCAACGTCAGTAAGTCAACGTCAGTAAGTCAAGGTCATTAAGTCAAGGTCATTAAGTCAACGTCAGTAAGTCAACGTCAGTAAGTCAAGGTCATTAAGTCAACGTCAGTAAGTCAAGGTCATTAAGTCAACGTCAGTAAGTTGACGTCTGTAAAGTGTAAAGTGTAAAGTCAACGTCAGTAAGTCAAGGTCAGTAAGTCAACGTCTGTAAAGTGTAAAGTCAACGTCAGTAAGTCAAGGTCAGTAAGTCAAGGTCATTAAGTCAACGTCAGTAAGTCAAGGTCATTAAGTCAACGTCAGTAAGTCAAGGTCATTAAGTCAACGTCAGTAAGTCAAGGTCATTAAGTCAACGTCAGTAAGTCAACGTCAGTAAGTCAAGGTCATTAAGTCAACGTCAGTAAGTCAAGGTCATTAAGTCAACGTCAGTAAGTTAACGTCTGTAAAGTGTATAGTGTAAAGTCAACGTCAGTAAGTCAAGGTCAGTAAGTCAACGTCTGTAAAGTGTAAAGTGTAAAGTCAACGTCAGTAAGTCAAGGTCAGTAAGTCAACGTCTGTAAAGTGTAAAGTCAACGTCAGTAAGTCAAGGTCATTAAGTCAACGTCAGTAAGTCAAGGTCATTAAGTCAACGTCAGTAAGTCAACGTCAGTAAGTCAAGGTCATTAAGTCAACGTCAGTAAGTCAACGTCAGTAAGTCAAGGTCATTAAGTCAACGTCAGTAAGTCAACGTCAGTAAAGTGTAAAGTCAAGGTCAGTAAAGTGTAAAGTCAAGGTCAGTAAGTCAACGTCAGTAAAGTGTAAAGTGTAAAGTCAACGTCAGTAAGTCAATGTCAGTAAGTCAAGGTCATTAAGTCAACGTCAGTAAGTCAACGTCAGTAAGTCAAGGTCAGTAAAGTGTAAAGTCAACGTCAGTAAGTCAAGGTCATTAAGTCAACGTCAGTAAGTCAAGGTCATTAAGTCAAGGTCAGTAAGTCAACGTCAGTAAGTTAACGTCTGTAAAGTGTAAAGTCAACGTCAGTAAGTCAACGTCAGTAAGTCAACGTCAGTAAAGTGTAAAGTCAACGTCAGTAAGTCAAGGTCAGTAAGTCAAGGTCATTAAGTCAACGTCAGTAAGTCAAGGTCATTAAGTCAAGGTCATTAAGTCAACGTCAGTAAGTCAAGGTCATTAAGTCAACGTCAGTAAGTCAAGGTCATTAAGTCAAGGTCATTAAGTCAACGTCAGTAAGTCAACGTCAGTAAGTCAACGTCAGTAAGTCAACGTCAGTAAAGTGTAAAGTCAACGTCAGTAAGTCAAGGTCATTAAGTCAACGTCAGTAAGTCAAGGTCTTTAAGTCAAGGTCATTAAGTCAACGTCAGTAAGTCAACGTCAGTAAGTCAACGTCAGTAAAGTGTAAAGTCAAGGTCAGTAAGTCAAGGTCAGTAAGTAAAGGTCAGTAAAGTGTAAAGTCAAGGTCAGTAAGTCAAGGTCAGTAAGTCAAGGTCATTAAGTCAAGGTCAGTAAGTCAAGGTCATTAAGTCAAGGTCAGTAAGTCAACGTCAGTAAGTCAAGGTCATTAAGTCAACGTCAGTAAGTCAACGTCAGTAAGTCAAGGTCAGTAAAGTGTAAAGTCAATGTCAGTAAGTCAAGGTCAGTAAGTCAAGGTCATTAAGTCAAGGTCATTAAGTCAAGGTCAGTAAGTCAACGTCAGTGAGTTAACGTCTGTAAAGTGTAGTCAACGTCAGTAAGTCAACGTCAGTAAGTCAACGTCAGTAAAGTGTAAAGTCAACGGCAGTAAGTCAAGGTCATTAAGTCAAGGTCATTAAGTCAACGTCAGTAAGTCAAGGTCATTAAGTCAAGGTCATTAAGTCAAGGTCATTAAGTCAAGGTCATTAAGTCAACGTCAGAAAGTCAACGTCAGTAAGTCAACGTCAGTAAGTCAACGTCAGTAAGTCAACGTCAGTAAAGTGTAAAGTCAAGGTCAGTAAGTCAATGTCATTAAGTCAAGGTCAGTAAGTCAAGGTCATTAAGTCAAGGTCAGTAAGTCAACGTCAGTAAGTCAACGTCAGTAAGTCAAGGTCAGTAAAGTGTAAAGTCAACGTCAGTAAAGTGTAAAGTAAACGTCAGTAAGTCAAAGTCAGTAAGTCAAGGTCAGTAAAGTGTAAAGTCAACGTCAGTAAGTCAAGGTCATTAAGTCAACGTCAGTAAGTCAACGTCAGTAAGTCAACGTCAGTAAGTCATCGTCAGTAAGTCAACGTCATTAAGTCAACGTCAGTAAAGTGTAAAGTCAACGTCAGTAAGTCAAGGTCATTAAGTCAAGGTCATTAAGTCAAGGTCATTAAGTCAACGTCAGTAAGTCAACGTCAGTAAGTCAAGGTCATTAAGTCAACGTCAGTAAAGTGTAAAGTCAACGTCAGTAAGTCAAGGTCATTAAGTCAACGTCAGTAAGTCAAGGTCATTAAGTCAACGTCAGTAAGTCAACGTCAGTAAAGTGTAAAGTCAACGTCAGTAAGTCAAGGTCAGTAAGTCAAGGTCAGTAAGTCAAGGTCATTAAGTCAACGTCAGTAAGTCAAGGTCATTAAGTCAAGGTCAGTAAAGTGTAGAGTCAAGGTCAGTAAGTCAAGGTCAGTAAGTCAAGGTCATTAAGTCAAAGTCATTAAGTCAAGGTCATTAAGTCAAGGTCATTAAGTCAAGGTCAGTAAGTCAACGTCAGTAAGTCAACGTCAGTAAGTCAACGTCAGTAAGTCAACTTCAGTAAGTCAAGGTCAGTAAGTCAACGTCAGTAAGTCAACGTCAGTAAAGTGTAAAGTCAACGTCAGTAAGTCAACGTCAGTAAGTCAAGGTCAATAAGTCAACGTCAGTAAGTCAAGGTCATTAAGTCAACGTCAGTAAGTTAACGTCTGTAAAGTGTAAAGTCAACGTCAGTAAGTCAACGTCAGTAAGTCAACGTCAGTAAGTCAAGGTCAGTAAAGTGTAAAGTCAACGTCAGTAAAGTGTAAAGTAAACGTCAGTAAGTCAACGTCAGTAAGTCAAGGTCAGTAAAGTGTAAAGTCAACGTCAGTAAGTCAAGGTCATTAAGTCAACGTCAGTAAGTCAACGTCAGTAAGTCAACGTCAGTAAGTCATCGTCAGTAAGTCAACGTCAGTAAAGTGTAAAGTCAAGGTCAGTAAAGTGTAAAGTCAAGGTCAGTAAGTCAACGTCAGTAAAGTGTAAAGTCAACGTCAGTAAGTCAAGGTCATTAAGTCAATGTCAGTAAGTCAACGCCAGTAAGTCAACGTCAGTAAGTCAAGGTCAGTAAAGTGTAAAGTGTAAAATCAACGTCAGCAAGTCAAGGTCAGTAAGTCAAGGTCATTAAGTCAACGTCAGTAAGTCAAGGTCATTAAGTCAACGTCAGTAAGTTAACGTCTGTAAAGTGTAAAGTCAACGTCAGTAAGTCAAGGTCAGTAAGTCAAGGTCAGTAAGTCAAGGTCAGTAAGTCAAGGTCAGTAAGTCAACGTCAGTAAGTCAAGGTCATTAAGTCAACGTCAGTAAGTCAAGGTCATTAAGTCAACGTCAGTAAGTCAAGGTCATTAAGTCAACGTCAGTAAGTCAACGTCAGTAAGTCAAGGTCATTAAGTCAACGTCAGTAAGTCAAGGTCATTAAGTCAACGTCAGTAAGTTAACGTCTGTAAAGTGTAAAGTCAACGTCAGTAAGTCAAGGTCAGTAAGTCAACGTCTGTAAAGTGTAAAGTGTAAAGTCAACGTCAGTAAGTCAAGGTCAGTAAGTCAACGTCTGTAAAGTGTAAAGTCAACGTCAGTAAGTCAAGGTCATTAAGTCAACGTCAGTAAGTCAAGGTCATTAAGTCAACGTCAGTAAGTCAACGTCAGTAAGTCAAGGTCATTAAGTCAACGTCAGTAAGTCAACGTCAGTAAGTCAAGGTCATTAAGTCAACGTCAGTAAGTCAAGGTCATTAAGTCAACGTCAGTAAGTCAACGTCAGTAAAGTGTAAAGTCAAGGTCAGTAAAGTGTAAAGTCAACGTCAGTAAAGTGTAAAGTCAAGGTCAGTAAAGTGTAAAGTCAACGTCAGTAAAGTGTAAAGTCAACGTCAGTAAGTCAACGTCAGTAAGTCAAGGTCATTAAGTCAACGTCAGTAAGTCAACGTCAGTAAGTCAAGGTCAGTAAAGTGTAAAGTCAACGTCAGTAAGTCAAGGTCATTAAGTCAACGTCAGTAAGTCAAGGTCATTAAGTCAAGGTCAGTAAGTCAACGTCAGTAAGTTAACGTCTGTAAAGTGTAAAGTCAACGTCAGTAAGTCAACGTCAGTAAGTCAACGTCAGTAAAGTGTAAAGTCAAGGTCAGTAAGTCAAGGTCAGTAAGTCAAGGTCATTAAGTCAACGTCAGTAAGTCAAGGTCATTAAGTCAAGGTCATTAAGTCAACGTCAGTAAGTCAAGGTCATTAAGTCAACGTCAGTAAGTCAAGGTCATTAAGTCAACGTCAGTAAGTCAACGTCAGTAAGTCAACGTCAGTAAGTCAAGGTCATTAAGTCAACGTCAGTAAGTCAACGTCAGTAAAGTGTAAAGTCAAGGTCAGTAAGTCAAGGTCAGTAAGTCAAGGTCAGTAAAGTGTAAAGTCAAGGTCAGTAAGTCAAGGTCAGTAAGTCAAGGTCATTAAGTCAAGGTCAGTAAGTCAAGGTCATTAAGTCAAGGTCAGTAAGTCAACGTCAGTAAGTCAAGGTCATTAAGTCAACGTCAGTAAGTCAAGGTCAGTAAAGTGTAAAGTCAATGTCAGTAAGTCAAGGTCAGTAAGTCAAGGTCATTAAGTCAAGGTCATTAAGTCAAGGTCAGTAAGTCAACGTCAGTAAGTTAACGTCTGTAAAGTGTAAAGTCAACGTCAGTAAGTCAACGTCAGTAAGTCAACGTCAGTAAAGTGTAAAGTCAACGGCAGTAAGTCAAGGTCATTAAGTCAAGGTCATTAAGTCAACGTCAGTAAGTCAAGGTCATTAAGTCAAGGTCATTAAGTCAACGTCATTAAGTCAACGTCAGAAAGTCAACGTCAGTAAGTCAACGTCAGTAAGTCAACGTCAGTAAGTCAACGTCTGTAAAGTGTAAAGTCAACGTCAGTAAGTCAACGTCAGTAAGTCAACGTCAGTAAGTCAAGGTCAGTAAAGTGTAAAGTCAACGTCAGTAAAGTGTAAAATAAACGTCAGTAAGTCAACGTCAGTAAGTCAAGGTCAGTAAAGTGTAAAGTCAACGTCAGTAAGTCAAGGTCATTAAGTCAACGTCAGTAAGTCATCGTCAGTAAGTCAACGTCATTAAGTCAACGTCAGTAAAGTGTAAAGTCAACGTCAGTAAGTCAAGGTCATTAAGTCAAGGTCATTAAGTCAAGGTCATTAAGTCAACGTCAGTAAGTCAACGTCAGTAAGTCAAGGTCATTAAGTCAACGTCAGTAAGTCAACGTCAGTAAGTCAAGGTCATTAAGTCAACGTCAGTAAGTCAAGGTCATTAAGTCAACGTCAGTAAGTCAACGTCAGTAAGTCAAGGTCATTAAGTCAACGTCAGTAAGTCAACGTCAGTAAAGTGTAAAGTCAAGGTCAGTAAAGTGTAAAGTCAAGGTCAGTAAGTCAACGTCAGTAAAGTGTAAAGTGTAAAGTCAACGTCAGTAAGTCAATGTCAGTAAGTCAAGGTCATTAAGTCAACGTCAGTAAGTCAACGTCAGTAAGTCAAGGTCAGTAAAGTGTAAAGTCAACGTCAGTAAGTCAAGGTCATTAAGTCAACGTCAGTAATTCAAGGTCATTAAGTCAAGGTCAGTAAGTCAACGTCAGTAAGTTAACGTCTGTAAAGTGTAAAGTCAACGTCAGTAAGTCAACGTCAGTAAGTCAACGTCAGTAAAGTGTAAAGTCAACGTCAGTAAGTCAAGGTCAGTAAGTCAAGGTCATTAAGTCAACGTCAGTAAGTCAAGGTCATTAAGTCAAGGTCATTAAGTCAACGTCAGTAAGTCAAGGTCATTAAGTCAACGTCAGTAAGTCAAGGTCATTAAGTCAAGGTCATTAAGTCAACGTCAGTAAGTCAACGTCAGTAAGTCAACGTCAGTAAGTCAACGTCAGTAAAGTGTAAAGTCAACGTCAGTAAGTCAAGGTCATTAAGTCAACGTCAGTAAGTCAAGGTCTTTAAGTCAAGGTCATTAAGTCAACGTCAGTAAGTCAACGTCAGTAAGTCAACGTCAGTAAAGTGTAAAGTCAAGGTCAGTAAGTCAAGGTCAGTAAGTAAAGGTCAGTAAAGTGTAAAGTCAAGGTCAGTAAGTCAAGGTCAGTAAGTCAAGGTCATTAAGTCAAGGTCAGTAAGTCAAGGTCATTAAGTCAAGGTCAGTAAGTCAACGTCAGTAAGTCAAGGTCATTAAGTCAACGTCAGTAAGTCAACGTCAGTAAGTCAAGGTCAGTAAAGTGTAAAGTCAATGTCAGTAAGTCAAGGTCAGTAAGTCAAGGTCATTAAGTCAAGGTCATTAAGTCAAGGTCAGTAAGTCAACGTCAGTGAGTTAACGTCTGTAAAGTGTAGTCAACGTCAGTAAGTCAACGTCAGTAAGTCAACGTCAGTAAAGTGTAAAGTCAACGGCAGTAAGTCAAGGTCATTAAGTCAAGGTCATTAAGTCAACGTCAGTAAGTCAAAGTCATTAAGTCAAGGTCATTAAGTCAAGGTCATTAAGTCAAGGTCATTAAGTCAACGTCAGAAAGTCAACGTCAGTAAGTCAACGTCAGTAAGTCAACGTCAGTAAGTCAACGTCAGTAAGTCAACGTCAGTAAGTCAACATCAGTAAGTCAACGTCAGTAAGTCAACGTCAGTAAGTCAAGGTCAGTAAAGTGTAAAGTCAACGTCAGTAAAGTGTAAAGTAAACGTCAGTAAGTCAAAGTCAGTAAGTCAAGGTCAGTAAAGTGTAAAGTCAACGTCAGTAAGTCAAGGTCATTAAGTCAACGTCAGTAAGTCAACGTCAGTAAGTCAACGTCAGTAAGTCATCGTCAGTAAGTCAACGTCATTAAGTCAACGTCAGTAAAGTGTAAAGTCAACGTCAGTAAGTCAAGGCCATTAAGTCAAGGTCATTAAGTCAAGGTCATTAAGTCAACGTCAGTAAGTCAACGTCAGTAAGTCAAGGTCATTAAGTCAACGTCAGTAAAGTGTAAAGTCAACGTCAGTAAGTCAAGGTCATTAAGTCAACGTCAGTAAGTCAAGGTCATTAAGTCAACGTCAGTAAGTCAACGTCAGTAAAGTGTAAAGTCAACGTCAGTAAGTCAAGGTCAGTAAGTCAAGGTCAGTAAGTCAAGGTCAGTAAGTCAACGTCAGTAAGTCAACGTCAGTAAGTCAACGTCAGTAAGTCAAGGTCAGTAAGTCAAGGTCATTAAGTCAACGTCAGTAAGTCAAGGTCATTAAGTCAAGGTCAGTAAAGTGTAGAGTCAAGGTCAGTAAGTCAAGGTCAGTAAGTCAAGGTCAGTAAGTCAAGGTCATTAAGTCAAAGTCATTAAGTCAAGGTCATTAAGTCAAGGTCATTAAGTCAAGGTCAGTAAGTCAACGTCAGTAAGTCAACGTCAGTAAGTCAACTTCAGTAAGTCAAGGTCAGTAAGTCAACGTCAGTAAGTCAACGTCAGTAAAGTGTAAAGTCAACGTCAGTAAGTCAACGTCAGTAAGTCAAGGTCAATAAGTCAACGTCAGTAAGTCAAGGTCATTAAGTCAACGTCAGTAAGTTAACGTCTGTAAAGTGTAAAGTCAACGTCAGTAAGTCAACGTCAGTAAGTCAACGTCAGTAAGTCAAGGTCAGTAAAGTGTAAAGTCAACGTCAGTAAAGTGTAAAGTAAACGTCAGTAAGTCAACGTCAGTAAGTCAAGGTCAGTAAAGTGTAAAGTCAACGTCAGTAAGTCAAGGTCATTAAGTCAACGTCAGTAAGTCAACGTCAGTAAGTCAACGTCAGTAAGTCATCGTCAGTAAGTCAACGTCAGTAAAGTGTAAAGTCAAGGTCAGTAAAGTGTAAAGTCAAGGTCAGTAAGTCAACGTCAGTAAAGTGTAAAGTCAACGTCAGTAAGTCAAGGTCATTAAGTCAATGTCAGTAAGTCAACGCCAGTAAGTCAACGTCAGTAAGTCAAGGTCAGTAAAGTGTAAAGTGTAAAATCAACGTCAGCAAGTCAAGGTCAGTAAGTCAAGGTCATTAAGTCAACGTCAGTAAGTCAAGGTCATTAAGTCAACGTCAGTAAGTTAACGTCTGTAAAGTGTAAAGTCAACGTCAGTAAGTCAAGGTCAGTAAGTCAAGGTCAGTAAGTCAAGGTCAGTAAGTCAAGGTCAGTAAGTCAACGTCAGTAAGTCAAGGTCATTAAGTCAACGTCAGTAAGTCAAGGTCATTAAGTCAACGTCAGTAAGTCAAGGTCATTAAGTCAACGTCAGTAAGTCAACGTCAGTAAGTCAAGGTCATTAAGTCAACGTCAGTAAGTCAAGGTCATTAAGTCAACGTCAGTAAGTTAACGTCTGTAAAGTGTAAAGTGTAAAGTCAACGTCAGTAAGTCAAGGTCAGTAAGTCAACGTCTGTAAAGTGTAAAGTGTAAAGTCAACGTCAGTAAGTCAAGGTCAGTAAGTCAACGTCTGTAAAGTGTAAAGTCAACGTCAGTAAGTCAAGGTCATTAAGTCAACGTCAGTAAGTCAAGGTCATTAAGTCAACGTCAGTAAGTCAACGTCAGTAAGTCAAGGTCATTAAGTCAACGTCAGTAAGTCAACGTCAGTAAGTCAAGGTCATTAAGTCAACGTCAGTAAGTCAAGGTCATTAAGTCAACGTCAGTAAGTCAACGTCAGTAAAGTGTAAAGTCAAGGTCAGTAAAGTGTAAAGTCAACGTCAGTAAAGTGTAAAGTCAAGGTCAGTAAAGTGTAAAGTCAACATGAGTAAAGTGTAAAGTGTAAAGTCAACGTCAGTAAGTCAACGTCAGTAAGTCAAGGTCATTAAGTCAACGTCAGTAAGTCAACGTCAGTAAGTCAAGGTCAGTAAAGTGTAAAGTCAACGTCAGTAAGTCAAGGTCATTAAGTCAACGTCAGTAAGTCAAGGTCATTAAGTCAAGGTCAGTAAGTCAACGTCAGTAAGTTAACGTCTGTAAAGTGTAAAGTCAACGTCAGTAAGTCAACGTCAGTAAGTCAACGTCAGTAAAGTGTAAAGTCAAGGTCAGTAAGTCAAGGTCAGTAAGTCAAGGTCATTAAGTCAACGTCAGTAAGTCAAGGTCATTAAGTCAAGGTCATTAAGTCAACGTCAGTAAGTCAAGGTCATTAAGTCAACGTCAGTAAGTCAAGGTCATTAAGTCAACGTCAGTAAGTCAACGTCAGTAAGTCAACGTCAGTAAGTCAAGGTCATTAAGTCAACGTCAGTAAGTCAACGTCAGTAAAGTGTAAAGTCAAGGTCAGTAAGTCAAGGTCAGTAAGTCAAGGTCAGTAAAGTGTAAAGTCAAGGTCAGTAAGTCAAGGTCAGTAAGTCAAGGTCATTAAGTCAAGGTCAGTAAGTCAAGGTCATTAAGTCAAGGTCAGTAAGTCAACGTCAGTAAGTCAAGGTCATTAAGTCAACGTCAGTAAGTCAAGGTCAGTAAAGTGTAAAGTCAATGTCAGTAAGTCAAGGTCAGTAAGTCAAGGTCATTAAGTCAAGGTCATTAAGTCAAGGTCAGTAAGTCAACGTCAGTAAGTTAACGTCTGTAAAGTGTAAAGTCAACGTCAGTAAGTCAACGTCAGTAAGTCAACGTCAGTAAAGTGTAAAGTCAACGGCAGTAAGTCAAGGTCATTAAGTCAAGGTCATTAAGTCAACGTCATTAAGTCAAGGTCATTAAGTCAAGGTCATTAAGTCAACGTCAGAAAGTCAACGTCAGTAAGTCAACGTCAGTAAGTCAACGTCAGTAAGTCAACGTCTGTAAAGTGTAAAGTCAACGTCAGTAAGTCAACGTCAGTAAGTCAACGTCAGTAAGTCAAGGTCAGTAAAGTGTAAAGTCAACGTCAGTAAAGTGTAAAGTAAACGTCAGTAAGTCAACGTCAGTAAGTCAAGGTCAGTAAAGTGTAAAGTCAACGTCAGTAAGTCAAGGTCATTAAGTCAACGTCAGTAAGTCATCGTCAGTAAGTCAACGTCATTAAGTCAACGTCAGTAAAGTGTAAAGTCAACGTCAGTAAGTCAAGGTCATTAAGTCAAGGTCATTAAGTCAAGGTCATTAAGTCAACGTCAGTAAGTCAACGTCAGTAAGTCAAGGTCATTAAGTCAACGTCAGTAAGTCAACGTCAGTAAGTCAAGGTCATTAAGTCAACGTCAGTAAGTCAAGGTCATTAAGTCAACGTCAGTAAGTCAACGTCAGTAAAGTGTAAAGTCAACGTCAGTAAGTAAAGGTCAGTAAGTCAAGGTCAGTAAGTCAACGTCACTAAGTCAACGTCAGTAAGTCAAGGTCATTAAGTCAACGTCAGTAAAGTGTAAAGTCAACGTCAGTAAAGTGTAAAGTGTAAAGTCAAGGTCAGTAAGTCAAGGTCATTAAGTCAACGTCAGTAAGTCAAGGTCATTAAGTCAACGTCAGTAAAGTGTAAAGTCAACGTCAGTAAGTCAAGGTCAGTAAGTCAAGGTCAGTAAGTCAAGGTCATTAAGTCAAGGTCATTAAGTCAAGGTCAGTAAGTCAACGTCAGTAAGTCAACGTCAGTAAGTCAACGTCAGTAAGTCAAGGTCAGTAAGTCAACGTCAGTAAGTCAACGTCAGTAAAGTGTAAAGTCAACGTCAGTAAGTCAACGTCAGTAAGTCAAGGTCAGTAAGTCAACGTCAGTAAGTCAAGGTCATTAAGTCAACGTCAGTAAGTTAACGTCTGTAAAGTGTAAAGTCAACGTCAGTAAGTCAACGTCAGTAAGTCAACGTCAGTAAAGTGTAAAGTCAACGGCAGTAAGTCAAGGTCATTAAGTCAAGGTCATTAAGTCAAGGTCATTAAGTCAAGGTCATTAAGTCAACGTCAGAAAGTCAACGTCAGTAAGTCAACGTCAGTAAAGTGTAAAGTCAAGGTCAGTAAGTCAAGGTCAGTAAGTCAAGGTCATTAAGTCAAGGTCAGTAAGTCAACGTCAGTAAGTCAACGTCAGTAAGTCAAGGTCAGTAAAGTGTAAAGTCAACATCAGTAAAGTGTAAAGTAAACGTCAGTAAGTCAACGTCAGTAAGTCAAGGTCAGTAAAGTGTAAAGTCAACGTCAGTAAGTCAAGGTCATTAAGTCAACGTCAGTAAGTCAAGGTCATTAAGTCAACGTCAGTAAGTCAACGTCAGTAAGTCAAGGTCAGTAAAGTGTAAAGTCAAGGTCAGTAAGTCAAGGTCATTAAGTCAACGTCAGTAAGTCAAGGTCATTAAGTCAAGGTCATTAAGTCAAGGTCATTAAGTCAAGGTCATTAAGTCAAGGTCATTAAGTCAACGTCAGTAAGTCAAGGTCAGTAAAGTGTAAAGTAAACGTCAGTAAGTCAACATCAGTAAAGTGTAAAGTCAAGGTCATTAAGTCAAGGTCATTAAGTCAAGGTCAGTAAGTCAAGGTCAGTAAGTCAACGTCAGTAAGTCAACGTCAGTAAAGTGTAAAGTCAACGTCAGTAAGTCAACGTCAGTAAGTCAACGTCAGTAAAGTGTAAAGTCAAGGTCATTAAGTCAAGGTCATTAAGTCAAGGTCAGTAAGTCAACGTCAGTAAAGTGTAAAGTCAACGTCAGTAAGTCAACGTCAGTAAGTCAACGTCAGTAAGACAACGTCAGTAAGACAACGTCAGTAAGTCAACGTCAGTAAGTCAACGTCATTAAATCAAGGTCAGTAAAGTGTAAAGTGTAAAGTCAACGTCAGTAAGTCAAGGTCATTAAGTCAACGTCATTAAGTCAAGGTCAGTAAAGTGTAAAGTGTAAAGTCAACGTCAGTAAGTCAAGGTCATTAAGTCAACGTCAGTAAGTCAAGGTCATTAAGTCAAGGTCATTAAGTCAACGTCAGTAAGTCAACGTCAGTAAGTCAACGTCATTAAGTCAACGTCAGTAAAGTGTAAAGTCAACGTCAGTAAGTCAAGGTCAGTAAGTCAAGGTCATTGAGTCAACGTCAGTAAGTCAACGTCAGTAAGTCAACGTCATTAAGTCAACGTCAGTAAGTCAACGTCAGTAAGTCAAGGTCATTAAGTCAACGTCATTAAGTCAACGTCAGTAAGTCAACGTCAGTAAGTCAAGGTCAGTAAGTCAAGGTCAGTAAGTCAACGTCAGTAAGTCAACGTCAGTAAGTCAACGTCAGTAAGTCAAGGTCAGTAAGTCAAGGTCAGTAAGTCAAGGTCATTAAGTCAACGTCAGTAAGTCAACGTCATTAAGTCAACGTCAGTAAGTCAAGGTCAGTAAGTCAAAGTCAGTAAGTCAAGGTCAGTAAGTCAAAGTCAGTAAGTCAACGTCAGTAAAGTGTAAAGTGTAAAGTCAACGTCATTAAGTCAACGTCAGTAAGTCAAGGTCAGTAAGTCAAAGTCAGTAAGTCAACGTCAGTAAAGTGTAAAGTGTAAAGTCAACGTCAGTAAGTCAAGGTCAGTAAGTCAACGTCAGTAAGTCAAGGTCATTAAGTCAACGTCAGTAAGTCAAGGTCATTAAGTCAACGTCAGTAAGTCAACGTCAGTAAGTCAACGTCAGTAAGTCAAGGTCATTAAGTCAACGTCAGTAAAGTGTAAAGTCAACATCAGTAAGTCAACGTCAGTAAGTCAAAGTCATTAAATCAACGTCAGTAAGTCAACGTCAGTAAGTCAACGTCAGTAAGTCAACGTCTTTCAGTCAAGGTCATTAAGTCAACGTCAGTAAGTCAACGTCATTAAGTCAACGTCAGTAAGTCAACGTCAGTAAGTCAAGGTCAGTAAGTCAACGTCATTAAGTCAACGTCATTAAGTCAACGTCAGTAAGTCAACGTCAGTAAAGTGTAAAGTGTAAAGTCAACGTCAGTAAGTCAACGTCAGTAAGTCAACGTCAGTAAGTCAATGTCAGTAAGTCAACGTCATTAAGTCAACGTCAGTAAGTCAACGTCAGTAAGTCAAGGTCATTAAGTCAAGGTCATTAAGTCAACGTCAGTAAAGTGTAAAGTCAACGTCAGTAAGTCAAGGTCATTAAGTCAACGTCAGTAAGTCAAGGTCTTTAAGTCAAGGTCATTAAGTCAACGTCAGTAAGTCAACGTCAGTAAAGTGTAAAGTCAAGGTCAGTAAGTCAAGGTCAGTAAGTAAAGGTCAGTAAAGTGTAAAGTCAAGGTCAGTAAGTCAAGGTCAGTAAGTCAAGGTCATTAAGTCAAGGTCAGTAAGTCAAGGTCATTAAGTCAACGTCAGTAAGTCAACGTCAGTAAGTCAAGGTCATTAAGTCAACGTCAGTAAGTCAACGTCAGTAAGTCAACGTCAGTAAGTCAAGGTCAGTAAAGTGTAAAGTCAATGTCAGTACGTCAAGGTCAGTAAGTCAAGGTCATTAAGTCAAGGTCATTAAGTCAAGGTCAGTAAGTCAACGTCAGTAAGTTAACGTCAGTAAGTTAACGTCTGTAAAGTGTAAAGTCAACGTCAGTAAGTCAACGTCAGTAAGTCAACGTCAGTAAAGTGTAAAGTCAACGGCAGTAAGTCAAGGTCATTAAGTCAAGGTCATTAAGTCAACGTCAGTAAGTCAAGGTCATTAAGTCAAGGTCATTAAGTCAACGTCAGAAAGTCAACGTCAGTAAGTCAACGTCAGTAAGTCAACGTCAGTAAGTCAACGTCAGTAAAGTGTAAAATCAAGGTCAGTAAGTCAAGGTCATTAAGTCAAGGTCAGTAAGTCAAGGTCATTAAGTCAAGGTCAGTAAGTCAACGTCAGTAAGTCAACGTCAGTAAGTCAAGGTCAGTAAAGTGTAAAGTCAACGTCAGTAAAGTGTAAAGTAAACGTCAGTAAGTCAACGTCAGTAAGTCAAGGTCAGTAAAGTGTAAAGTCAACGTCAGTAAGTCAAGGTCATTAAGTCAACGTCAGTAAGTCAACGTCAGTAAGTCAACGTCAGTAAGTCATCGTCAGTAAGTCAACGTCATTAAGTCAACGTCAGTAAAGTGTAAAGTCAACGTCAGTAAGTCAAGGTCATTAAGTCAAGGTCATTAAGTCAAGGTCATTAAGTCAACGTCAGTAAGTCAACGTCAGTAAGTCCACGTCATTAAGTCAACGTCAGTAAGTCAAGGTCATTAAGTCAACGTCAGTAAAGTGTAAAGTCAACGTCAGTAAGTCAAGGTCATTATGTCAACGTCAGTAAGTCAACGTCAGTAAAGTGTAAAGTCAACGTCAGTAAGTCAAGGTCAGTAAGTCAAGGTCAGTAAGTCAACGTCAGTAAGTCAACGTCAGTAAGTCAACGTCAGTAAGTCAAGGTCAGTAAGTCAAGGTCATTAAGTCAACGTCAGTAAGTCAAGGTCATTAAGTCAACGTCAGTAAAGTGTAAAGTCAACGTCAGTAAGTCAAGGTCAGTAAGTCAAGGTCAGTAAGTCAAGGTCATTAAGTCAAGGTCATTAAGTCAAGGTCATTAAGTCAACGTCACTAAGTCAACGTCAGTAAGTCAACGTCAGTAAGTCAAGGTCAGTAAGTCAACGTCAGTAAGTCAACGTCAGTAAAGTGTAAAGTCAACGTCAGTAAGTCAACGTCAGTAAGTCAAGGTCAGTAAGTCAACGTCAGTAAGTCAAGGTCATTAAGTCAACGTCAGTAAGTTAACGTCTGTAAAGTGTAAAGTCAACGTCAGTAAGTCAAGGTCTTTAAGTCAAGGTCATTAAGTCAACGTCAGTAAGTCAACGTCAGTAAGTCAACGTCAGTAAAGTGTAAAGTCAAGGTCATTAAGTCAACGTCAGTAAGTCAAGGTCTTTAAGTCAAGGTCATTAAGTCAACGTCAGTAAGTCAACGTCAGTAAGTCAACGTCAGTAAAGTGTAAAGTCAAGGTCAGTAAGTCAAGGTCAGTAAGTAAAGGTCAGTAAAGTGTAAAGTCAAGGTCAGTAAGTCAAAGTCAGTAAGTCAAGGTCATTAAGTCAAGGTCAGTAAGTCAAGGTCATTAAGTCAAGGTCAGTAAGTCAACGTCAGTAAGTCAAGGTCATTAAGTCAACGTCAGTAAGTCAACGTCAGTAAGTCAAGGTCAGTAAAGTGTAAAGTCAATGTCAGTAAGTCAAGGTCAGTAAGTCAAGGTCATTAAGTCAAGGTCATTAAGTCAAGGTCAGTAAGTCAACGTCAGTAAGTTAACGTCTGTAAAGTGTAACGTCAACGTCAGTAAGTCAACGTCAGTAAGTCAACGTCAGTAAAGTGTAAAGTCAACGGCAGTAAGTCAAGGTCATTAAGTCAAGGTCATTAAGTCAACGTCAGTAAGTCAAGGTCATTAAGTCAAGGTCATTAAGTCAAGGTCATTAAGTCAACGTCAGAAAGTCAACGTCAGTAAGTCAACGTCAGTAAGTCAACGTCAGTAAGTCAACGTCAGTAAAGTGTAAAGTCAAGGTCAGTAAGTCAAGGTCATTAAGTCAAGGTCAGTAAGTCAAGGTCATTAAGTCAAGGTCAGTAAGTCAACGTCAGTAAGTCAACGCCAGTAAGTCAAGGTCAGTAAAGTGTAAAGTCAACGTCAGTAAAGTGTAAAGTAAACGTCAGTAAGTCAACGTCAGTAAGTCAAGGTCAGTAAAGTGTAAAGTCAACGTCAGTAAGTCAAGGTCATTAAGTCAACGTCAGTAAGTCAACGTCAGTAAGTCAACGTCAGTAAGTCAACGTCAGTAAGTCATCGTCAGTAAGTCAACGTCATTAAGTCAACGTCAGTAAAGTGTAAAGTCAACGTCAGTAAGTCAAGGTCATTAAGTCAAGGTCATTAAGTCAAGGTCATTAAGTCAAGGTCATTAAGTCAACGTCAGTAAGTCCACGTCAGTAAGTCAACGTCAGTAAGTCAACGTCAGTAAGTCAAGGTCATTAAGTCAACGTCAGTAAAGTGTAAAGTCAACGTCAGTAAGTCAAGGTCATTAAGTCAACGTCAGTAAAGTGTAAAGTCAACGTCAGTAAGTCAAGGTCATTAATTCAACGTCAGTAAGTCAAGGTCATTAAGTCAACGTCAGTAAAGTGTAAAGTCAACGTCAGTAAGTCAAGGTCAGTAAGTCAAGGTCAGTAAGTAAAGGTCATTAAGTCAAGGTCATTAAGTCAAGGTCATTAAGTCAAGGTCATTAAGTCAACGTCAGTAAGTCAACGTCAGTAAGTCAACGTCAGTAAGTCAACGTCAGTAAGTCAACGTCAGTAAGTCAAGGTCAGTAAGTCAACGTCAGTAAGTCAACGTCAGTAAAGTGTAAAGTCAACGTCAGTAAGTCAACGTCAGTAAGTCAAGGTCAGTAAGTCAACGTCAGTAAGTCAAGGTCATTAAGTCAACGTCAGTAAAGTGTAAAGTCAACGTCAGTAAGTCAACGTCAGTAAGTCAACGTCAGTAAGTCAAGGTCAGTAAAGTGTAAAGTCAACGTCAGTAAAGTGTAAAGTAAACGTCAGTAAGTCAACGTCAGTAAGTCAAGGTCAGTAAAGTGTAAAGTCAACGTCAGTAAGTCAAGGTCATTAAGTCAACGTCAGTAAGTCAACGTCAGTAAGTCAACGTCAGTAAGTCATCGTCAGTAAGTCAACGTCATTAAGTCAACGTCAGTAAAGTGTAAAGTCAAGGTCAGTAAAGTGTAAAGTCAAGGTCAGTAAGTCAACGTCAGTAAAGTGTAAAGTCAACGTCAGTAAGTCAAGGTCAGTAGGTCAAGGTCATTAAGTCAACGTCAGTAAGTCAAGGTCATTAAGTCAACGTCAGTAAGTTAACGTCTGTAAAGTGTAAAGTCAACGTCAGTAAGTCAACGTCAGTAAGTCAACGTCAGTAAAGTGTAAAGTCAAGGTCAGTAAGTCAAGGTCAGTAAGTCAAGGTCAGTAAGTCAAGGTCATTAAGTCAACGTCAGTAAGTCAAGGTCATTAAGTCAACGTCAGTAAGTCAAGGTCATTAAGTCAACGTCAGTAAGTCAAGGTCATTAAGTCAACGTCAGTAAGTCAACGTCAGTAAGTCAAGGTCATTAAGTCAACGTCAGTAAGTCAAGGTCATTAAGTCAACGTCAGTAAGTTAACGTCTGTAAAGTGTAAAGTGTAAAGTCAACGTCAGTAAGTCAAGGTCAGTAAGTCAACGTCTGTAAAGTGTAAAGTGTAAAGTCAACGTCAGTAAGTCAAGGTCAGTAAGTCAACGTCTGTAAAGTGTAAAGTCAACGTCAGTAAGTCAAGGTCATTAAGTCAACGTCAGTAAGTCAAGGTCATTAAGTCAACGTCAGTAAGTCAACGTCAGTAAGTCAAGGTCATTAAGTCAACGTCAGTAAGTCAAGGTCAGTAAAGTGTAAAGTCAACGTCAGTAAGTCAAGGTCATTAAGTCAAGGTCAGTAAGTCAACGTCAGTAAGTTAACGTCTGTAAAGTGTAAAGTCAACGTCAGTAAGTCAACGTCAGTAAGTCAACGTCAGTAAAGTGTAAAGTCAACGTCAGTAAGTCAAGGTCAGTAAGTCAAGGTCATTAAGTCAACGTCAGTAAGTCAAGGTCATTAAGTCAAGGTCATTAAGTCAACGTCAGTAAGTCAAGGTCATTAAGTCAACGTCAGTAAGTCAAGGTCATTAAGTCAACGTCAGTAAGTCAACGTCAGTAAAGTGTAAAGTGTAAAGTCAAGGTCATTAAGTCAACGTCAGTAAGTCAACGTCAGTAAGTCAACGTCAGTAAGTCAACGTCAGTAAGTCAACGTCAGTAAGTCAAGGTCAGTAAGTCAACGTCAGTAAGTCAACGTCAGTAAAGTGTAAAGTCAACGTCAGTAAGTCAACGTCAGTAAGTCAAGGTCAGTAAGTCAACGTCAGTAAGTCAAGGTCATTAAGTCAACGTCAGTAAAGTGTAAAGTCAACGTCAGTAAGTCAACGTCAGTAAGTCAACGTCAGTAAGTCAAGGTCAGTAAAGTGTAAAGTCAACGTCAGTAAAGTGTAAAGTCAACGTCAGTAAGTCAAGGTCATTAAGTCAACGTCAGTAAGTCAAGGTCATTAAGTCAACGTCAGTAAGTCAACGTCAGTAAGTCAAGGTCATTAAGTCAACGTCAGTAAGTCAACGTCAGTAAGTCAAGGTCATTAAGTCAACGTCAGTAAGTCAAGGTCATTAAGTCAACGTCAGTAAGTCAACGTCAGTAAAGTGTAAAGTCAAGGTCAGTAAAGTGTAAAGTCAAGGTCAGTAAGTCAACGTCAGTAAAGTGTAAAGTGTAAAGTCAACGTCAGTAAGTCAACGTCAGTAAGTCAAGGTCATTAAGTCAACGTCAGTAAGTCAACGTCAGTAAGTCAAGGTCAGTAAAGTGTAAAGTCAACGTCAGTAAGTCAAGGTCATTAAGTCAACGTCAGTAAGTCAAGGTCATTAAGTCAAGGTCAGTAAGTCAACGTCAGTAAGTTAACGTCTGTAAAGTGTAAAGTCAACGTCAGTAAGTCAACGTCAGTAAGTCAACGTCAGTAAAGTGTAAAGTCAAGGTCAGTAAGTCAAGGTCAGTAAGTCAAGGTCATTAAGTAAACGTCAGTAAGTCAAGGTCATTAAGTCAAGGTCATTAAGTCAACGTCAGTAAGTCAAGGTCATTAAGTCAACGTCAGTAAGTCAAGGTCATTAAGTCAACGTCAGTAAGTCAACGTCAGTAAGTCAACGTCAGTAAAGTGTAAAGTGTAAAGTCAACGTCAGTAAGTCAAGGTCATTAAGTCAAGGTCATTAAGTCAACGTCAGTAAGTCAACGTCAGTAAGTCAACGTCAGTAAAGTGTAAAGTCAAGGTCAGTAAGTCAAGGTCAGTAAGTCAAGGTCAGTAAAGTGTAAAGTCAAGGTCAGTAAGTCAAGGTCAGTAAGTCAAGGTCATTAAGTCAAGGTCAGTAAGTCAAGGTCATTAAGTCAAGGTCAGTAAGTCAACGTCAGTAAGTCAAGGTCATTAAGTCAACGTCAGTAAGTCAAGGTCAGTAAAGTGTAAAGTCAATGTCAGTAAGTCAAGGTCAGTAAGTCAAGGTCATTAAGTCAAGGTCATTAAGTCAAGGTCAGTAAGTCAACGTCAGTAAGTTAACGTCTGTAAAGTGTAAAGTCAACGTCAGTAAGTCAACGTCAGTAAGTCAACGTCAGTAAAGTGTAAAGTCAACGGCAGTAAGTCAAGGTCATTAAGTCAAGGTCATTAAGTCAACGTCAGTAAGTCAAGGTCATTAAGTCAAGGTCATTAAGTCAACGTCATTAAGTCAACGTCAGAAAGTCAACGTCAGTAAGTCAACGTCAGTAAGTCAACGTCAGTAAGTCAACGTCAGTAAGTCAACGTCTGTAAAGTGTAAAGTCAACGTCAGTAAGTCAACGTCAGTAAGTCAACGTCAGTAAGTCAAGGTCAGTAAGTCAAGGTCAGTAAAGTGTAAAGTCAACGTCAGTAAAGTGTAAAGTAAACGTCAGTAAGTCAACGTCAGTAAGTCAAGGTCAGTAAAGTGTAAAGTCAACGTCAGTAAGTCAAGGTCATTAAGTCAACGTCAGTAAGTCATCGTCAGTAAGTCAACGTCATTAAGTCAACGTCAGTAAAGTGTAAAGTCAACGTCAGTAAGTCAAGGTCATTAAGTCAAGGTCATTAAGTCAAGGTCATTAAGTCAACGTCAGTAAGTCAACGTCAGTAAGTCAAGGTCATTAAGTCAAGGTCATTAAGTCAAGGTCATTAAGTCAACGTCAGTAAGTCAACGTCAGTAAGTCAACGTCTGTAAAGTGTAAAGTCAACGTCAGTAAGTCAACGTCAGTAAGTCAACGTCAGTAAAGTGTAAAGTCAAGGTCAGTAAGTCAAGGTCAGTAAGTCAAGGTCATTAAGTAAACGTCAGTAAGTCAAGGTCATTAAGTCAAGGTCATTAAGTCAAGGTCATTAAGTCAACGTCAGTAAGTCAAGGTCATTAAGTCAACGTCAGTAAGTCAAGGTCATTAAGTCAACGTCAGTAAGTCAACGTCAGTAAGTCAACGTCAGTAAAGTGTAAAGTGTAAAGTCAACGTCAGTAAGTCAAGGTCATTAAGTCAAGGTCATTAAGTCAACGTCAGTAAGTCAACGTCAGTAAGTCAACGTCAGTAAAGTGTAAAGTCAAGGTCAGTAAGTCAAGGTCAGTAAGTCAAGGTCAGTAAAGTGTAAAGTCAAGGTCAGTAAGTCAAGGTCAGTAAGTCAAGGTCATTAAGTCAAGGTCAGTAAGTCAAGGTCATTAAGTCAAGGTCAGTAAGTCAACGTCAGTAAGTCAAGGTCATTAAGTCAACGTCAGTAAGTCAAGGTCAGTAAAGTGTAAAGTCAATGTCAGTAAGTCAAGGTCAGTAAGTCAAGGTCATTAAGTCAAGGTCAGTAAGTCAACGTCAGTAAGTTAACGTCTGTAAATTGTAAAGTCAACGTCAGTAAGTCAACGTCAGTAAGTCAACGTCAGTAAAGTGTAAAGTCAACGGCAGTAAGTCAAGGTCATTAAGTCAAGGTCATTAAGTCAACGTCAGTAAGTCAAGGTCATTAAGTCAAGGTCATTAAGTCAACGTCATTAAGTCAACGTCAGAAAGTCAACGTCAGTAAGTCAACGTCAGTAAGTCAACGTCAGTAAGTCAACGTCAGTAAGTCAACGTCTGTAAAGTGTAAAGTCAACGTCAGTAAGTCAACGTCAGTAAGTCAACGTCAGTAAGTCAAGGTCAGTAAGTCAAGGTCAGTAAAGTGTAAAGTCAACGTCAGTAAAGTGTAAAGTAAACGTCAGTAAGTCAACGTCAGTAAGTCAAGGTCAGTAAAGTGTAAAGTCAACGTCAGTAAGTCAAGGTCATTAAGTCAACGTCAGTAAGTCATCGTCAGTAAGTCAACGTCATTAAGTCAACGTCAGTAAAGTGTAAAGTCAACGTCAGTAAGTCAAGGTCATTAAGTCAAGGTCATTAAGTCAAGGTCATTAAGTCAACGTCAGTAAGTCAACGTCAGTAAGTCAACGTCATTAAGTCAACGTCATTAAGTCAACGTCATTAAGTCAACGTCAGTAAAGTGTAAAGTCAACGTCAGTAAGTCAAGGTCATTAAAGGCCTACTGAAACCCACTACTACCGACCACGCAGTCTGATAGTTTATATATCAATGATGAAATCTTAACATTATAACACATGCCAATACGGCCGGGTTAACTTATAAAGTGACATTTTAAATTTGCCGCTAAACTTCCGGTTCGAAACGCCTCTGAGGATGACGTATGCGCGTGACGTAGCCCGACGAACACGGGTATGCCTTCCACATTGAAGCCGATACGAAAAAGCTCTGTTTTCATTTCATAATTCCACAGTATTCTGGACATCTGTGTTCGTGAATCTGTTTCAATCATGTTCATTGCATTATGGAGAAGGAAGCCGAGCAAGCAAAGAAGAAAGTTGTCGGTGCGAAATGGACGTATTTTTCGAACGTAGTCAGCCACAACAGTACACAGCCGGCGCTTCTTTGTTTACATTCCCGAAAGATGCAGTCAAGATGGAAGAACTCGGATAACAGAGACTCTAACCAGGAGGACTTTTGATTTGGATACACAGACGCCTGTAGAGAACTGGGACAACACAGACTCTTACCAGGATTACTTTGATTTGGATGACAAAGACGCAGACGTGCTACTGTGAGTATGCAGCTTTGGCTTTTTTTTGCGTATGTACGTAACTTTTTTTTAAATATATAAGCTTTATGAACCTTGGGTTAGGTGAACGGTCTTTTGGGCTGAGTGATTGTGTGTGTTGATCATGTGTTTGAATTGTATTGGCGTGTTCTATGGAGCTAGGAGCTAGCAGAGGAGCTAGGAGCTAGCATAACACGTACCGTACCGTACGTGCGCGTCACGTACGTAACTTTTTAAAAATATATAAGCTTTATGAACCTTGGGTTAGGTGAACGGTCTTTTGGGCTGAGTGATTGTGTGTGTTGATCGGGTGTTTGAATTGTATTGGCGTGTTCTATGGAGCTAGGAGCTAGCAGAGGAGCTAGGAGCTAGCATAACAAACACGCAGGTGTTATTATGCAGGATTAATTTGTGGCATATTAAATATAAGCCTGGTTGTGTTGTGGCTAATAGAGTATATATATGTCTTGTGTTTATTTACTGTTGTAGTCATTCCCAGCTGAATATCAGGTACCGTGAGTATGCAGCCTTGGCTGCTAAACATTCGATAACTTGACCGTATATGCGCGTCACGTACGTAACTTTTTAAAAATATATAAGCTTTATGAACCTTGGGTTAGGTAAACGGTCTTTTGGGCTGAGTGATTGTGTGTGTTGATCAGGTGTTTGAATTGTATTGGCGTGTTCTATGGAGCTAGGAGCTAGCAGAGGAGCTAGGAGCTAGCATAACAAACACGCAGGTGTTTTTATGCAGGATTAATTTGTGGCATATTAAATATAAGCCTGGTTGTGTTGTGGCTAATAGAGTATATATATGTCTTGTGTTTATTTACTGTTGTAGTCATTCCCAGCTGAATATCAGGTCACTCTCACAGCATCTTCCCTATCTGAATAGCTTCAACTCCCCACTAGTCCTTCACTTGCACTTTACTCATCCACAAATCTTTCATCCTCGCTCAAATTAATGGGGAAATTGTCGCTTTCTCGGTCCGAATCTCTCTCACTTCATGCGGCCATCATTGTAAACAATAGGGAACTTTGCGTATATGTTCAACTGACTACGTCACGCTACTTCCGGTAGGTGCAAGCCTTTTTTTTATCAGATACCAAAAGTTGCAATCTTTATCGTCGTTGTTCTATACTAAATCCTTTCAGCAAAAATATGGCAATATCGCGAAATGATCAAGTATGACACATAGAATAGATCTGCTATCCCCGTTTAAATAAAAAAAAATCATTTCAGTAGGCCTTTAAGTCAACGTCAGTAAGTCAAGGTCATTAAGTCAACGTCATTAAGTCAACGTCAGTAAAGTGTAAAGTCAACGTCAGTAAGTCAAGGTCATTAAGTCAACGTCAGTAAGTCAAGGTCATTAAGTCAACGTCAGTAAGTCAACGTCAGTAAAGTGTAAAGTCAACGTCAGTAAGTAAAGGTCAGTAAGTCAAGGTCAGTAAGTCAACGTCAGTAAGTCAACGTCAGTAAGTCAAGGTCATTAAGTCAACGTCAGTAAGTCAAGGTCATTAAGTCAACGTCAGTAAAGTGTAAAGTCAACGTCAGTAAGTCAACGTCAGTAAGTCAAGGTCAGTAAGTCAAGGTCAGTAAGTCAAGGTCATTAAGTCAAGGTCATTAAGTCAAGGTCAGTAAGTCAACGTCAGTAAGTCAACGTCAGTAAGTCAACGTCAGTAAGTCAAGGTCAGTAAGTCAACGTCAGTAAGTCAACGTCAGTAAAGTGTAAAGTCAACGTCAGTAAGTCAACGTCAGTAAGTCAAGGTCAGTAAGTCAACGTCAGTAAGTCAAGGTCATTAAGTCAACGTCAGTAAGTTAACGTCTGTAAAGTGTAAAGTCAACGTCAGTAAGTCAACGTCAGTAAGTCAACGTCAGTAAAGTGTAAAGTCAACGGCAGTAAGTCAAGGTCAGTAAGTCAAGGTCATTAAGTCAAGGTCATTAAGTCAACGTCAGAAAGTCAACGTCAGAAAGTCAACGTCAGTAAGTCAACGTCAGTAAAGTGTAAAGTCAAGGTCAGTAAGTCAAGGTCAGTAAGTCAAGGTCATTAAGTCAAGGTCAGTAAGTCAACGTCAGTAAGTCAACGTCAGTAAGTCAAGGTCAGTAAAGTGTAAAGTCAACATCAGTAAAGTGTAAAGTAAACGTCAGTAAGTCAACGTCAGTAAGTCAAGGTCAGTAAAGTGTAAAGTCAACGTCAGTAAGTCAAGGTCATTAAGTCAACGTCAGTAAGTCAAGGTCATTAAGTCAACGTCAGTAAGTCAACGTCAGTAAGTCAAGGTCAGTAAAGTGTAAAGTCAAGGTCAGTAAGTCAAGGTCATTAAGTCAACGTCAGTAAGTCAACGTCAGTAAGTCAAGGTCATTAAGTCAAGGTCATTAAGTCAAGGTCATTAAGTCAAGGTCATTAAGTCAACGTCAGTAAGTCAAGGTCAGTAAAGTGTAAAGTAAACGTCAGTAAGTCAACGTCAGTAAAGTGTAAAGTCAAGGTCATTAAGTCAACGTCAGTAAGTCAACGTCAGTAAAGTGTAAAGTCAAGGTCATTAAGTCAAGGTCATTAAGTCAACGTCAGTAAGTCAACGTCAGTAAAGTGTAAAGTCAACGTCAGTAAGTCAACGTCAGTAAGTCAACGTCAGTAAAGTGTAAAGTCAAGGTCATTAAGTCAAGGTCATTAAGTCAAGGTCAGTAAGTCAACGTCAGTAAAGTGTAAAGTCAACGTCAGTAAGTCAACGTCAGTAAGACAACGTCAGTAAGACAACGTCAGTAAGTCAACGTCAGTAAGTCAACGTCATTAAATCAAGGTCAGTAAAGTGTAAAGTCAACGTCAGTAAGTCAAGGTCATTAAGTCAACGTCATTAAGTCAAGGTCAGTAAAGTGTAAAGTGTAAAGTCAACGTCAGTAAGTCAAGGTCATTAAGTCAACGTCAGTAAGTCAAGGTCATTAAGTCAAGGTCATTAAGTCAACGTCAGTAAGTCAACGTCAGTAAGTCAACGTCAGTAAGTCAACGTCATTAAGTCAACGTCAGTAAAGTGTAAAGTCAACGTCAGTAAGTCAAGGTCAGTAAGTCAAGGTCATTGAGTCAACGTCAGTAAGTCAACGTCAGTAAGTCAACGTCATTAAGTCAACGTCAGTAAGTCAACGTCAGTAAGTCAAGGTCATTAAGTCAACGTCATTAAGTCAACGTCAGTAAGTCAACGTCAGTAAGTCAACGTCAGTAAGTCAACGTCAGTAAGTCAAGGTCAGTAAGTCAAGGTCAGTAAGTCAACGTCAGTAAGTCAACGTCAGTAAGTCAACGTCAGTAAGTCAAGGTCAGTAAGTCAAGGTCAGTAAGTCAAGGTCATTAAGTCAACGTCAGTAAGTCAACGTCATTAAGTCAACGTCAGTAAGTCAAGGTCAGTAAGTCAAAGTCAGTAAGTCAACGTCAGTAAAGTGTAAAGTGTAAAGTCAACGTCAGTAAGTCAAGGTCAGTAAGTCAACGTCAGTAAGTCAAGGTCATTAAGTCAACGTCAGTAAGTCAAGGTCATTAAGTCAACGTCAGTAAGTCAACGTCAGTAAGTCAACGTCAGTAAGTCAAGGTCATTAAGTCAACGTCAGTAAAGTGTAAAGTCAACATCAGTAAGTCAACGTCAGTAAGTCAAAGTCATTAAATCAACGTCAGTAAGTCAACGTCAGTAAGTCAACGTCAGTAAGTCAACGTCTTTCAGTCAAGGTCATTAAGTCAACGTCAGTAAGTCAACGTCATTAAGTCAACGTCAGTAAGTCAACGTCAGTAAGTCAAGGTCAGTAAGTCAACGTCATTAAGTCAACGTCATTAAGTCAACGTCAGTAAGTCAACGTCAGTAAAGTGTAAAGTGTAAAGTCAACGTCAGTAAGTCAACGTCAGTAAGTCAACGTCAGTAAGTCAACGTCAGTAAGTCAACGTCAGTAAGTCAACGTCATTAAGTCAACGTCAGTAAGTCAACGTCAGTAAGTCAAGGTCAGTAAGTCAAGGTCATTAAGTCAAGGTCATTAAGTCAACGTCAGTAAAGTGTAAAGTGTAAAGTCAACGTCAGTAAGTCAAGGTCATTAAGTCAACGTCAGTAAGTCAAGGTCTATTTAAGTCAAGGTCATTAAGTCAACGTCAGTAAGTCAACGTCAGTAAAGTGTAAAGTCAAGGTCAGTAAGTCAAGGTCAGTAAGTAAAGGTCAGTAAAGTGTAAAGTCAAGGTCAGTAAGTCAAGGTCAGTAAGTCAAGGTCAGTAAGTCAAGGTCATTAAGTCAACGTCAGTAAGTCAACGTCAGTAAGTCAAGGTCATTAAGTCAACGTCAGTAAGTCAACGTCAGTAAGTCAACGTCAGTAAGTCAAGGTCAGTAAAGTGTAAAGTCAATGTCAGTACGTCAAGGTCAGTAAGTCAAGGTCATTAAGTCAAGGTCAGTAAGTCAACGTCAGTAAGTTAACGTCAGTAAGTTAACGTCTGTAAAGTGTAAAGTCAACGTCAGTAAGTCAACGTCAGTAAGTCAACGTCAGTAAAGTGTAAAGTCAACGGCAGTAAGTCAAGGTCATTAAGTCAAGGTCATTAAGTCAACGTCAGTAAGTCAAGGTCATTAAGTCAAGGTCATTAAGTCAAGGTCATTAAGTCAACGTCAGAAAGTCAACGTCAGTAAGTCAACGTCAGTAAGTCAACGTCAGTAAGTCAACGTCAGTAAAGTGTAAAATCAAGGTCAGTAAGTCAAGGTCATTAAGTCAAGGTCAGTAAGTCAAGGTCATTAAGTCAAGGTCAGTAAGTCAACGTCAGTGGGTCAACGTCAGTAAGTCAAGGTCAGTAAAGTGTAAAGTCAACGTCAGTAAAGTGTAAAGTAAACGTCAGTAAGTCAACGTCAGTAAGTCAAGGTCAGTAAAGTGTAAAGTCAACGTCAGTAAGTCAAGGTCATTAAGTCAACGTCAGTAAGTCAACGTCAGTAAGTCATCGTCAGTAAGTCAACGTCATTAAGTCAACGTCAGTAAAGTGTAAAGTCAACGTCAGTAAGTCAAGGTCATTAAGTCAAGGTCATTAAGTCAAGGTCATTAAGTCAACGTCAGTAAGTCAACGTCAGTAAGTCCACGTCATTAAGTCAACGTCAGTAAGTCAAGGTCATTAAGTCAACGTCAGTAAAGTGTAAAGTCAACGTCAGTAAGTCAAGGTCATTATGTCAACGTCAGTAAGTCAACGTCAGTAAAGTGTAAAGTCAACGTCAGTAAGTCAAGGTCAGTAAGTCAAGGTCAGTAAGTCAACGTCAGTAAGTCAACGTCAGTAAGTCAACGTCAGTAAGTCAAGGTCAGTAAGTCAAGGTCATTAAGTCAACGTCAGTAAGTCAAGGTCATTAAGTCAACGTCAGTAAAGTGTAAAGTCAACGTCAGTAAGTCAAGGTCAGTAAGTCAAGGTCAGTAAGTCAAGGTCATTAAGTCAAGGTCATTAAGTCAAGGTCATTAAGTCAAGGTCATTAAGTCAACGTCACTAAGTCAACGTCAGTAAGTCAACGTCAGTAAGTCAAGGTCAGTAAGTCAACGTCAGTAAGTCAACGTCAGTAAAGTGTAAAGTCAACGTCAGTAAGTCAAGGTCAGTAAGTCAACGTCAGTAAGTCAAGGTCATTAAGTCAACGTCAGTAAGTTAACGTCTGTAAAGTGTAAAGTCAACGTCAGTAAGTCAAGGTCTTTAAGTCAAGGTCATTAAGTCAACGTCAGTAAGTCAACGTCAGTAAGTCAACGTCAGTAAAGTGTAAAGTCAAGGTCATTAAGTCAACGTCAGTAAGTCAAGGTCTTTAAGTCAAGGTCATTAAGTCAACGTCAGTAAGTCAACGTCAGTAAGTCAACGTCAGTAAAGTGTAAAGTCAAGGTCAGTAAGTCAAGGTCAGTAAGTAAAGGTCAGTAAAGTGTAAAGTCAAGGTCAGTAAGTCAAAGTCAGTAAGTCAAGGTCATTAAGTCAAGGTCAGTAAGTCAAGGTCATTAAGTCAAGGTCAGTAAGTCAACGTCAGTAAGTCAAGGTCATTAAGTCAACGTCAGTAAGTCAACGTCAGTAAGTCAAGGTCAGTAAAGTGTAAAGTCAATGTCAGTAAGTCAAGGTCAGTAAGTCAAGGTCATTAAGTCAAGGTCATTAAGTCAAGGTCAGTAAGTCAACGTCAGTAAGTTAACGTCTGTAAAGTGTAAAGTCAACGTCAGTAAGTCAACGTCAGTAAGTCAACGTCAGTAAAGTGTAAAGTCAACGGCAGTAAGTCAAGGTCATTAAGTCAAGGTCATTAAGTCAACGTCAGTAAGTCAAAGTCATTAAGTCAAGGTCATTAAGTCAAGGTCATTAAGTCAACGTCAGAAAGTCAACGTCAGTAAGTCAACGTCAGTAAGTCAACGTCAGTAAGTCAACGTCAGTAAAGTGTAAAGTCAAGGTCAGTAAGTCAAGGTCATTAAGTCAAGGTCAGTAAGTCAAGGTCATTAAGTCAAGGTCAGTAAGTCAACGTCAGTAAGTCAACGTCAGTAAGTCAAGGTCAGTAAAGTGTAAAGTCAACGTCAGTAAAGTGTAAAGTAAACGTCAGTAAGTCAACGTCAGTAAGTCATGGTCAGTAAAGTGTAAAGTCAACGTCAGTAAGTCAAGGTCATTAAGTCAACGTCAGTAAGTCAACGTCAGTAAGTCAACGTCAGTAAGTCAACGTCAGTAAGTCATCGTCAGTAAGTCAACGTCATTAAGTCAACGTCAGTAAAGTGTAAAGTCAACGTCAGTAAGTCAAGGTCATTAAGTCAAGGTCATTAAGTCAAGGTCATTAAGTCAAGGTCATTAAGTCAACGTCAGTAAGTCCACGTCAGTAAGTCCACGTCATTAAGTCAACGTCAGTAAGTCAAGGTCATTAAGTCAACGTCAGTAAAGTGTAAAGTCAACGTCAGTAAGTCAAGGTCATTAAGTCAACGTCAGTAAGTCAAGGTCATTAAGTCAACGTCAGTAAGTCAACGTCAGTAAAGTGTAAAGTCAACGTCAGTAAGTCAAGGTCAGTAAGTCAAGGTCAGTAAGTCAAGGTCAGTAAGTCAACGTCAGTAAGTCAAGGTCATTAAGTCAACGTCAGTAAAGTTTAAAGTCAACGTCAGTAAGTCAAGGTCAGTAAGTCAAGGTCAGTAAGTAAAGGTCATTAAGTCAAGGTCATTAAGTCAAGGTCATTAAGTCAAGGTCATTAAATCAACGTCAGTAAGTCAACGTCAGTAAGTCAACGTCAGTAAGTCAACGTCAGTAAGTCAACGTCAGTAAAGTGTAAAGTCAACGTCAGTAAGTCAACGTCAGTAAGTCAAGGTCAGTAAGTCAACGTCAGTAAGTCAAGGTCATTAAGTCAACGTCAGTAAAGTGTAAAGTCAACGTCAGTAAGTCAACGTCAGTAAAGTGTAAAGTCAACGTCAGTAAAGTGTAAAGTAAACGTCAGTAAGTCAACGTCAGTAAGTCAAGGTCAGTAAAGTGTAAAGTCAACGTCAGTAAGTCAAGGTCATTAAGTCAACGTCAGTAAGTCAACGTCAGTAAGTCAACGTCAGTAAGTCATCGTCAGTAAGTCAACGTCATTAAGTCAACGTCAGTAAAGTGTAATGTCAAGGTCAGTAAAGTGTAAAGTCAAGGTCAGTAAGTCAACGTCAGTAAAGTGTAAAGTGTAAAGTCAACGTCAGTAACTCAAGGTCAGTAAGTCAAGGTCATTAAGTCAACGTCAGTAAGTCAAGGTCATTAAGTCAACGTCAGTAAGTTAACGTCTGTAAAGTGTAAAGTCAACGTCAGTAAGTCAACGTCAGTAAGTCAACGTCAGTAAAGTGTAAAGTCAAGGTCAGTAAGTCAAGGTCAGTAAGTCAAGGTCAGTAAGTCAAGGTCATTAAGTCAACGTCAGTAAGTCAAGGTCATTAAGTCAACGTCAGTAAGTCAAGGTCATTAAGTCAACGTCAGTAAGTCAAGGTCATTAAGTCAACGTCAGTAAGTCAACGTCAGTAAGTCAAGGTCATTAAGTCAACGTCAGTAAGTCAAGGTCATTAAGTCAACGTCAGTAAGTTAACGTCTGTAAAGTGTAAAGTGTAAAGTCAACGTCAGTAAGTCAAGGTCAGTAAGTCAACGTCTGTAAAGTGTAAAGTGTAAAGTCAACGTCAGTAAGTCAAGGTCAGTAAGTCAACGTCTGTAAAGTGTAAAGTCAACGTCAGTAAGTCAAGGTCATTAAGTCAACGTCAGTAAGTCAAGGTCATTAAGTCAACGTCAGTAAGTCAACGTCAGTAAGTCAAGGTCATTAAGTCAACGTCAGTAAGTCAAGGTCAGTAAAGTGTAAAGTCAACGTCAGTAAGTCAAGGTCATTAAGTCAAGGTCAGTAAGTCAACGTCAGTAAGTTAACGTCTGTAAAGTGTAAAGTCAACGTCAGTAAGTCAACGTCAGTAAGTCAACGTCAGTAAAGTGTAAAGTCAACGTCAGTAAGTCAAGGTCAGTAAGTCAAGGTCATTAAGTCAACGTCAGTAAGTCAAGGTCATTAAGTCAAGGTCATTAAGTCAACGTCAGTAAGTCAAGGTCATTAAGTCAACGTCAGTAAGTCAAGGTCATTAAGTCAACGTCAGTAAGTCAACGTCAGTAAGTCAACGTCAGTAAAGTGTAAAGTGTAAAGTCAAGGTCATTAAGTCAACGTCAGTAAGTCAACGTCAGTAAGTCAACGTCAGTAAGTCAACGTCAGTAAGTCAAGGTCAGTAAGTCAACGTCAGTAAGTCAACGTCAGTAAAGTGTAAAGTCAATGTCAGTAAGTCAACGTCAGTAAGTCAAGGTCAGTAAGTCAACGTCAGTAAGTCAAGGTCATTAAGTCAACGTCAGTAAAGTGTAAAGTCAACGTCAGTAAGTCAACGTCAGTAAGTCAACGTCAGTAAGTCAAGGTCAGTAAAGTGTAAAGTCAACGTCAGTAAAGTGTAAAGTAAACGTCAGTAAGTCAACGTCAGTAAGTCAAAGTCAGTAAAGTGTAAAGTCAACGTCAGTAAGTCAAGGTCATTAAGTCAACGTCAGTAAGTCAACGTCAGTAAGTCAACGTCAGTAAGTCATCGTCAGTAAGTCAACGTCATTAAGTCAACGTCAGTAAAGTGTAAAGTCAAGGTCAGTAAAGTGTAAAGTCAAGGTCAGTAAGTCAACGTCAGTAAAGTGTAAAGTGTAAAGTCAACGTCAGTAAGTCAAGGTCAGTAAGTCAAGGTCATTAAGTCAAGGTCAGTAAGTCAAGGTCATTAAGTCAACATCAGTAAGTTAACGTCTGTAAAGTGTAAAGTCAACGTCAGTAAGTCAACGTCAGTAAGTCAACGTCAGTAAAGTGTAAAGTCAAGGTCAGTAAGTCAAGGTCAGTAAGTCAAGGTCAGTAAGTCAAGGTCATTAAGTCAACGTCAGTAAGTCAAGGTCATTAAGTCAACGTCAGTAAGTCAAGGTCATTAAGTCAACGTCAGTAAGTCAAGGTCATTAAGTCAACGTCAGTAAGTCAACGTCAGTAAGTCAAGGTCATTAAGTCAACGTCAGTAAGTCAAGGTCATTAAGTCAACGTCAGTAAGTTAACGTCTGTAAAGTGTAAAGTGTAAAGTCAACGTCAGTAAGTCAAGGTCAGTAAGTCAACGTCTGTAAAGTGTAAAGTCAACGTCAGTAAGTCAAGGTCAGTAAGTCAACGTCTGTAAAGTGTAAAGTCAACGTCAGTAAGTCAAGGTCATTAAGTCAACGTCAGTAAGTCAAGGTCATTAAGTCAACGTCAGTAAGTCAAGGTCATTAAGTCAACGTCAGCAAGTCAAGGTCAGTAAAGTGTAAAGTCAACGTCAGTAAGTCAAGGTCATTAAGTCAAGGTCAGTAAGTCAACGTCAGTAAGTTAACGTCTGTAAAGTGTAAAGTCAACGTCAGTAAGTCAACGTCAGTAAGTCAACGTCAGTAAAGTGTAAAGTCAACGTCAGTAAGTCAAGGTCAGTAAGTCAAGGTCATTAAGTCAACGTCAGTAAGTCAAGGTCATTAAGTCAAGGTCATTAAGTCAACGTCAGTAAGTCAAGGTCATTAAGTCAACGTCAGTAAGTCAAGGTCATTAAGTCAACGTCAGTAAGTCAACGTCAGTAAGTCAACGTCAGTAAAGTGTAAAGTGTAAAGTCAACGTCAGTAAGTCAAGGTCATTAAGTCAACGTCAGTAAGTCAAGGTCATTAAGTCAACGTCAGTAAGTCAACGTCAGTAAGTCAACGTCAGTAAGTCAACGTCAGTAAAGTGTAAAGTCAAGGTCAGTAAGTCAAGGTCAGTAAGTCAAGGTCAGTAAAGTGTAAAGTCAAGGTCAGTAAGTTAAGGTCAGTAAGTCAAGGTCATTAAGTCAAGGTCAGTAAGTCAAGGTCATTAAGTCAAGGTCAGTAAGTCAACGTCAGTAAGTCAAGGTCATTAAGTCAACGTCAGTAAGTCAACGTCAGTAAGTCAAGGTCAGTAAAGTGTAAAGTCAATGTCAGTAAGTCAAGGTCAGTAAGTCAAGGTCATTAAGTCAATGTCATTAAGTCAAGGTCAGTAAGTCAACGTCAGTAAGTTAACGTCTGTAAAGTGTAAAGTCAACGTCAGTAAGTCAACGTCAGTAAGTCAACGTCAGTAAAGTGTAAAGTCAACGGCAGTAAGTCAAGGTCATTAAGTCAAGGTCATTAAGTCAACGTCAGTAAGTCAAGGTCATTAATTCAAGGTCATTAAGTCAAGGTCATTAAGTCAAGGTCATTAAGTCAACGTCAGTAAGTCAACGTCAGTAAGTCAACGTCAGTAAGTCAACATCAGTAAAGTGTAAAGTCAAGGTCAGTAAGTCAAGGTCATTAAGTCAAGGTCAGTAAGTCAAGGTCATTAAGTCAAGGTCAGTAAGTCAAGGTCAGTAAGTCAACGTCAGTAAGTCAACGTCAGTAAGTCAAGGTCAGTAAAGTGTAAAGTCAACGTCAGTAAAGTGTAAAGTAAACGTCAGTAAGTCAACGTCAGTAAGTCAAGGTCGGTAAAGTGTAAAGTCAACGTCAGTAAGTCAAGGTCATTAAGTCAACGTCAGTAAGTCAACGTCAGTAAGTCAACGTCATTAAGTCAACGTCAGTAAAGTGTAAAGTCAACGTCAGTAAGTCAAGGTCATTAAGTCAAGGTCATTAAGTCAAGGTCATTAAGTCAACGTCAGTAAGTCAACGTCAGTAAGTCAACGTCATTAAGTCAACGTCATTAAGTCAACGTCAGTAAGTCAAGGTCATTAAGTCAACGTCAGTAAAGTGTAAAGTCAACGTCAGTAAGTCAAGGTCATTAAGTCAACGTCAGTAAGTCAAGGTCATTAAGTCAACGTCAGTAAGTCAACGTCAGTAAGTCAACGTCAGAAAAGTGTAAAGTCAAGGTCAGTAAGTCAAGGTCAGTAAGTCAAGGTCATTAAGTCAACGTCAGTAAGTCAACGTCAGTAAGTCAACGTCAGTAAGTCATCGTCAGTAAGTCAACGTCATTAAGTCAACGTCAGTAAAGTGTAAAGTCAACGTCAGTAAGTCAAGGTCATTAAGTCAAGGTCATTAAGTCAAGGTCATTAAGTCAAGGTCATTAAGTCAACGTCAGTAAGTCAACGTCATTAAGTCAACGTCAGTAAGTCAAGGTCATTAAGTCAACGTCAGTAAAGTGTAAAGTCAACGTCAGTAAGTCAAGGTCATTAAGTCAACGTCAGTGAGTCAAGGTCATTAAGTCAACGTCAGTAAGTCAACGTCAGTAAGTCAACGTCAGAAAAGTGTAAAGTCAAGGTCAGTAAGTCAAGGTCAGTAAGTCAAGGTCAGTAAGTCAACGTCAGTAAGTCAACGTCAGTAAGTCAACGTCAGTAAGTCAAGGTCAGTAAGTCAAGGTCATTAAGTCAACGTCAGTAAGTCAAGGTCATTAAGTCAACGTCAGTAAAGTGTAAAGTCAACGTCAGTAAGTCAACGTCAGTAAGTCAAGGTCAGTAAGTCAAGGTCAGTAAGTCAAGGTCATTAAGTCAAGGTCATTAAGTCAAGGTCATTAAGTCAAGGTCATTAAGTCAAGGTCATTAAGTCAAGGTCATTAAGTCAACGTCAGTAAGTCAACGTCAGTAAGTCAACGTCAGTAAGTCAACGTCAGTAAGTCAACGTCAGTAAAGTGTAAAGTCAACGTCAGTAAGTCAACGTCAGTAATTCAAGGTCAGTAAGTCAAGGTCAGTAAGTCAAGGTCATTAAGTCAACGTCAGTAAGTCAACGTCAGTAAGTCAACGTCAGTAAAGTGTAAAGTCAACGTCAGTAAGTCAACGTCAGTAGGTCAACGTCAGTAAGTCAACGTCAGTAAAGTGTAAAGTGTAAAGTCAACGTCAGTAAGTCAAGGTCAGTAAGTCAAGGTCAGTAAGTCAACGTCATTAAGTCAACGTCAGTAAGTCAACGTCAGTAAGTCAAGGTCAGTAAGTCAAGGTCAGTAAGTCAAGGTCATTAAGTCAACGTCAGTAAGTCAACGTCATTAAGTCAACGTCAGTAAGTCAAGGTCAGTAAGTCAAAGTCAGTAAGTCAACGTCAGTAAAGTGTAAAGTCAACGTCAGTAAAGTGTAAAGTAAACGTCAGTAAGTCAACGTCAGTAAGTCAAGGTCAGTAAAGTGTAAAGTCAACGTCAGTAAGTCAAGGTCATTAAGTCAACGTCAGTAAGTCAACGTCAGTAAGTCAACGTCAGTAAGTCATCGTCAGTAAGTCAAGGTCATTAAGTCAACGTCAGTAAGTCAAGGTCATTAAGTCAACGTCAGTAAGTCAACGTCAGTAAGTCAACGTCAGTAAGTCAAGGTCATTAAGTCAACGTCAGTAAGTCAAGGTCATTAAGTCAACGTCAGTAAGTCAACGTCAGTAAGTCAAGGTCAGTAAGTCAACGTCATTAAGTCAACGTCATTAAGTCAACGTCAGTAAGTCAAGGTCAGTAAGTCAACGTCATTAAGTCAACGTCAGTAAGTCAAGGTCAGTAAGTCAAGGTCATTAAGTCAACGTCAGTAAGTCAACGTCAGTAAGTCAAGGTCAGTAAGTCAACGTCATTAAGTCAACGTCATTAAGTCAACGTCAGTAAGTCAACGTCAGTAAAGTGTAAAGTGTAAAGTCAACGTCAGTAAGTCAACGTCAGTAAGTCAACGTCTTTAAGTCAAGGTCATTAAGTCAACGTCAGTAAGTCAACGTCATTAAGTCAACGTCAGTAAGTCAACGTCAGTAAGTCAAGGTCAGTAAGTCAAGGTCATTAAGTCAAGGTCATTAAGTCAACGTCAGTAAGTCAAGGTCATTAAGTCAACGTCAGTAAGTCAAGGTCATTAAGTCAAGGTCATTAAGTCAACGTCAGTAAGTCAAGGTCAGTAAGTCAACGTCAGTAAAGTGTAAAGTCAACGTCAGTAAGTCAAGGTCATTAAGTCAACGTCAGTAAGTCAAGGTCTTTAAGTCAAGGTCATTAAGTCAACGTCAGTAAGTCAACGTCAGTAAGTCAACGTCAGTAAAGTGTAAAGTCAAGGTCAGTAAGTCAAGGTCAGTAAGTAAAGGTCAGTAAAGTGTAAAGTCAAGGTCAGTAAGTCAAGGTCAGTAAGTCAAGGTCATTAAGTCAAGGTCAGTAAGTCAAGGTCATTAAGTCAAGGTCAGTAAGTCAACGTCAGTAAGTCAAGGTCATTAAGTCAACGTCAGTAAGTCAACGTCAGTAAGTCAAGGTCAGTAAAGTGTAAAGTCAAGGTCAGTAAGTCAAGGTCATTAAGTCAAGGTCATTAAGTCAAGGTCATTAAGTCAAGGTCAGTAAGTCAACGTCAGTAAGTTAACGTCTGTAAAGTGTAAAGTCAACGTCAGTAAGTCAACGTCAGTAAGTCAACGTCAGTAAAGTGTAAAGTCAACGGCAGTAAGTCAAGGTCAGTAAAGTGTAAAGTCAACGTCAGTAAGTCAAGGTCATTAAGTCAACATCAGTAAGTCAAGATCATTAAGTCAAGGTCATTAAGTCAAGGTCATTAAGTCAACGTCAGAAAGTCAACGTCAGTAAGTCAACGTCAGTAAGTCAACGTCACTAAGTCAACGTCAGTAAAGTGTAAAGTCAAGGTCAGTAAGTCAAGGTCATTAAGTCAAGGTCAGTAAGTCAAGGTCATTAAGTCAAGGTCAGTAAGTCAACGTCAGTAAGTCAAGGTCAGTAAAGTGTAAAGTCAACGTCAGTAAAGTGTAAAGTAAACGTCAGTAAGTCAAGGTCATTAAGTCAACGTCAGTAAGTCAACGTCAGTAAGTCAACGTCAGTAAGTCATCGTCAGTAAGTCAACGTCATTAAGTCAACGTCAGTAAAGTGTAAAGTCAACGTCAGTAAGTCAAGGTCATTAAGTCAAGGTCATTAAGTCAAGGTCATTAAGTCAACGTCAGTAAGTCAACGTCAGTAAGTCCACGTCATTAAGTCAACGTCAGTAAGTCAAGGTCATTAAGTCAACGTCAGTAAAGTGTAAAGTCAACGTCAGTAAGTCAAGGTCATTAAGTCAACGTCAGTAAGTCAAGGTCATTAAGTCAACGTCAGTAAGTCAACGTCAGTAAAGTGTAAAGTCAACGTCAGAAAGTCAAGGTCAGTAAGTCAAGGTCAGTAAGTCAAGGTCAGTAAGTCAACGTCAGTAAGTCAACGTCAGTAAGTCAAGGTCAGTAAGTCAAGGTCATTAAGTCAACGTCAGTAAGTCAAGGTCATTAAGTCAACGTCAGTAAAGTGTAAAGTCAACGTCAGTAAGTCAAGGTCAGTAAGTCAAGGTCAGTAAGTCAAGGTCATTAAGTCAAGGTCATTAAGTCAAGGTCATTAAGTCAAGGTCATTAAGTCAACGTCAGTAAGTCAACGTCAGTAAGTCAACGTCAGTAAGTCAACGTCAGTAAGTCAAGGTCAGTAAGTCAACGTCAGTAAGTCAACGTCAGTAAAGTGTAAAGTCAACGTCAGTAAGTCAACGTCAGTAAGTCAAGGTCAGTAAGTCAACGTCAGTAAGTCAAGGTCATTAAGTCAACGTCAGTAAGTTAACGTCTGTAAAGTGTAAAGTCAACGTCAGTAAGTCAACGTCAGTAAGTCAACGTCAGTAAGTCAAGGTCAGTAAAGTGTAAAGTCAAGGTCAGTAAGTCAACGTCAGTAAAGTGTAAAGTGTAAAGTCAACGTCAGTAAGTCAAGGTCATTAAGTCAATGTCAGTAAGTCAACGTCAGTAAGTCAACGTCAGTAAGTCAAGGTCAGTAAAGTGTAAAGTGTAAAGTCAACGTCAGTAAGTCAAGGTCAGTAAGTCAAGGTCATTAAGTCAACGTCAGTAAGTCAAGGTCATTAAGTCAACGTCAGTAAGTTAACGTCTGTAAAGTGTAAAGTCAATGTCATTAAGTCAACGTCAGTAAAGTGTAAAGTCAAGGTCAGTAAGTCAAGGTCAGTAAGTCAAGGTCAGTAAGTCAAGGTCATTAAGTCAACGTCAGTAAGTCAAGGTCATTAAGTCAACGTCAGTAAGTCAAGGTCATTAAGTCAACGTCAGTAAGTCAAGGTCATTAAGTCAACGTCAGTAAGTCAACGTCAGTAAGTCAAGGTCATTAAGTCAACGTCAGTAAGTCAAGGTCATTAAGTCAACGTCAGTAAGTTAACGTCTGTAAAGTGTAAAGTGTAAAGTCAACGTCAGTAAGTCAAGGTCAGTAAGTCAACGTCTGTAAAGTGTAAAGTGTAAAGTCAACGTCAGTAAGTCAAGGTCAGTAAGTCAACGTCTGTAAAGTGTAAAGTCAACGTCAGTAAGTCAAGGTCATTAAGTCAACGTCAGTAAGTCAAGGTCATTAAGTCAACGTCAGTAAGTCAACGTCAGTAAGTCAAGGTCATTAAGTCAACGTCAGTAAGTCAGCGTCAGTAAGTCAACGTCAGTAAGTCAAGGTCATTAAGTCAACGTCAGTAAGTCAAGGTCATTAAGTCAACGTCAGTAAGTCAACGTCAGTAAAGTGTAAAGTCAAGGTCAGTAAAGTGTAAAGTCAAGGTCAGTAAGTCAACGTCAGTAAAGTGTAAAGTGTAAAGTCAACGTCAGTAAGTCAACGTCAGTAAGTCAAGGTCATTAAGTCAACGTCAGTAAGTCAACGTCAGTAAGTCAAGGTCAGTAAAGTGTAAAGTCAACGTCAGTAAGTCAAGGTCATTAAGTCAAGGTCAGTAAGTCAACGTCAGTAAGTTAACGTCTGTAAAGTGTAAAGTCAACGTCAGTAAGTCAACGTCAGTAAGTCAACGTCAGTAAAGTGTAAAGTCAACGTCAGTAAGTCAAGGTCAGTAAGTCAAGGTCATTAAGTCAACGTCAGTAAGTCAAGTTCATTAATTCAAGGTCATTAAGTCAAGGTCATTAAGTCAAGGTCATTAAGTCAACGTCAGTAAGTCAACGTCAGTAAGTCAACGTCAGTAAGTCAACATCAGTAAAGTGTAAAGTCAAGGTCAGTAAGTCAAGGTCATTAAGTCAAGGTCAGTAAGTCAAGGTCATTAAGTCAAGGTCAGTAAGTCAAGGTCAGTAAGTCAACGTCAGTAAGTCAACGTCAGTAAGTCAAGGTCAGTAAAGTGTAAAGTCAACGTCAGTAAAGTGTAAAGTAAACGTCAGTAAGTCAACGTCAGTCAGTCAAGGTCGGTAAAGTGTAAAGTCAACGTCAGTAAGTCAAGGTCATTAAGTCAACGTCAGTAAGTCAACGTCAGTAAGTCAACGTCATTAAGTCAACGTCAGTAAAGTGTAAAGTCAACGTCAGTAAGTCAAGGTCATTAAGTCAAGGTCATTAAGTCAACGTCAGTAAGTCAACGTCAGTAAGTCAACGTCATTAAGTCAACGTCAGTAAGTCAAGGTCATTAAGTCAACGTCAGTAAAGTGTAAAGTCAACGTCAGTAAGTCAAGGTCATTAAGTCAACGTCAGTAAGTCAAGGTCATTAAGTCAACGTCAGTAAGTCAACGTCAGTAAGTCAACGTCAGAAAAGTGTAAAGTCAAGGTCAGTAAGTCAAGGTCAGTAAGTCAAGGTCATTAAGTCAACGTCAGTAAGTCAACGTCAGTAAGTCAACGTCAGTAAGTCATCGTCAGTAAGTCAACGTCATTAAGTCAACGTCAGTAAAGTGTAAAGTCAACGTCAGTAAGTCAAGGTCATTAAGTCAAGGTCATTAAGTCAAGGTCATTAAGTCAAGGTCATTAAGTCAACGTCAGTAAGTCAACGTCAGTAAGTCAACGTCAGTAAGTCAACGTCATTAAGTCAACGTCAGTAAGTCAAGGTCATTAAGTCAACGTCAGTAAAGTGTAAAGTCAACGTCAGTACGTCAAGGTCATTAAGTCAACGTCAGTAAGTCAAGGTCATTAAGTCAACGTCAGTAATTCAACGTCAGTAAGTCAACGTCAGAAAAGTGTAAAGTCAAGGTCAGTAAGTCAACGTCAGTAAGTCATCGTCAGTAAGTCAACGTCATTAAGTCAACGTCAGTAAAGTGTAAAGTCAACGTCAGTAAGTCAAGGTCATTAAGTCAAGGTCATTAAGTCAAGGTCATTAAGTCAACGTCAGTAAGTCAACGTCATTAAGTCAACGTCAGTAAGTCAAGGTCATTAAGTCAACGTCAGTAAAGTGTAAAGTCAACGTCAGTAAGTCAAGGTCATTAAGTCAACGTCAGTAAGTCAAGGTCATTAAGTCAACGTCAGTAAGTCAACGTCAGAAAAGTGTAAAGTCAAGGTCAGTAAGTCAAGGTCAGTAAGTCAAGGTCATTAAGTCAACGTCAGTAAGTCAACGTCAGTAAGTCAACGTCAGTAAGTCATCGTCAGTAAGTCAACGTCATTAAGTCAACGTCAGTAAAGTGTAAAGTCAACGTCAGTAAGTCAAGGTCATTAAGTCAAGGTCATTAAGTCAAGGTCATTAAGTCAAGGTCATTAAGTCAACGTCAGTAAGTCAACGTCATTAAGTCAACGTCAGTAAGTCAAGGTCATTAAGTCAACGTCAGTAAAGTGTAAAGTCAACGTCAGTAAGTCAAGGTCATTAAGTCAACGTCAGTGAGTCAAGGTCATTAAGTCAACGTCAGTAAGTCAACGTCAGAAAAGTGTGAAGTCAAGGTCAGTAAGTCAAGGTCAGTAAGTCAAGGTCAGTAAGTCAACGTCAGTAAGTCAACGTCAGTAAGTCAACGTCAGTAAGTCAACGTCAGTAAGTCAAGGTCAGTAAGTCAAGGTCATTAAGTCAACGTCAGTAAGTCAAGGTCATTAAGTCAACGTCAGTAAAGTGTAAAGTCAACGTCAGTAAGTCAACGTCAGTAAGTCAAGGTCAGTAAGTCAAGGTCATTAAGTCAAGGTCATTAAGTCAAGGTCATTAAGTCAAGGTCATTAAGTCAACGTCAGTAAGTCAACGTCAGTAAGTCAACGTCAGTAAGTCAACGTCAGTAAGTCAACGTCAGTAAAGTGTAAAGTCAACGTCAGTAAGTCAACGTCAGTAAGTCAAGGTCAGTAAGTCAACGTCAGTAAGTCAAGGTCATTAAGTCAACGTCAGTAAGTCAACGTCAGTAAAGTGTAAAGTCAACGTCAGTAAGTCAACGTCAGTAGGTCAACGTCAGTAAGTCAACGTCAGTAAAGTGTAAAGTGTAAAGTCAACGTCAGTAAGTCAAGGTCAGTAAGTCAAGGTCAGTAAGTCAACGTCATTAAGTCAACGTCAGTAAGTCAACGTCAGTAAGTCAAGGTCAGTAAGTCAAGGTCAGTAAGTCAAGGTCATTAAGTCAACGTCAGTAAGTCAACGTCATTAAGTCAACATCAGTAAGTCAAGGTCAGTAAGTCAAAGTCAGTAAGTCAACGTCAGTAAAGTGTAAAGTCAACGTCAGTAAAGTGTAAAGTAAACGTCAGTAAGTCAACGTCAGTAAGTCAAGGTCAGTAAAGTGTAAAGTCAACGTCAGTAAGTCAAGGTCATTAAGTCAACGTCAGTAAGTCAACGTCAGTAAGTCAACGTCAGTAAGTCATCGTCAGTAAGTCAAGGTCATTAAGTCAACGTCAGTAAGTCAAGGTCATTAAGTCAACGTCAGTAAGTCAACGTCAGTAAGTCAACGTCAGTAAGTCAAGGTCATTAAGTCAACGTCAGTAAGTCAAGGTCATTAAGTCAACGTCAGTAAAGTGTAAAGTCAACATCAGTAAGTCAACGTCAGTAAGTCAAAGTCATTAAATCAACGTCAGTAAGTCAACGTCAGTAAGTCAACGTCAGTAAGTCAACGTCATTAAGTCAACGTCAGTAAGTCAACGTCAGTAAGTCAAGGTCAGTAAGTCAACGTCATTAAGTCAACGTCATTAAGTCAACGTCAGTAAGTCAACGTCAGTAAAGTGTAAAGTGTAAAGTGTAAAGTCAACGTCAGTAAGTCAACGTCAGTAAGTCAACGTCTTTAAGTCAAGGTCATTAAGTCAAGGTCATTAAGTCAACGTCATTAAGTCAACGTCATTAAGTCAACGTCAGTAAGTCAACGTCAGTAAGTCAAGGTCAGTAAGTCAAGGTCATTAAGTCAAGGTCATTAAGTCAAGGTCATTAAGTCAAGGTCATTAAGTCAACGTCAGTAAGTCAAGGTCAGTAAGTCAAGGTCATTAAGTCAACGTCAGTAAGTCAAGGTCATTAAGTCAAGGTCATTAAGTCAACGTCAGTAAGTCAAGGTCAGTAAGTCAACGTCAGTAAAGTGTAAAGTCAACGTCAGTAAGTCAAGGTCATTAAGTCAAGGTCAGTAAGTCAAGGTCTTTAAGTCAAGGTCATTAAGTCAACGTCAGTAAGTCAACGTCAGTAAGTCAACGTCAGTAAAGTGTAAAGTCAAGGTCAGTAAGTCAAGGTCAGTAAGTAAAGGTCAGTAAAGTGTAAAGTCAAGGTCAGTAAGTCAAGGTCAGTAAGTCAAGGTCATTAAGTCAAGGTCAGTAAGTCAAGGTCATTAAGTCAAGGTCAGTAAGTCAACGTCAGTAAGTCAAGGTCATTAAGTCAACGTCAGTAAGTCAACGTCAGTAAGTCAAGGTCAGTAAAGTGTAAAGTCAAGGTCAGTAAGTCAAGGTCATTAAGTCAAGGTTATTAAGTCAAGGTCATTAAGTCAAGGTCAGTAAGTCAACGTCAGTAAGTTAACGTCTGTAAAGTGTAAAGTCAACGTCAGTAAGTCAACGTCAGTAAGTCAACGTCAGTAAAGTGTAAAGTCAACGGCAGTAAGTCAAGGTCATTAAGTCAAGGTCATTAAGTCAACATCAGTAAGTCAAGGTCATTAAGTCAAGGTCATTAAGTCAAGGTCATTAAGTCAACGTCAGAAAGTCAACGTCAGTAAGTCAACGTCAGTAAGTCAACGTCACTAAGTCAACGTCAGTAAAGTGTAAAGTCAAGGTCAGTAAGTCAAGGTCATTAAGTCAAGGTCAGTAAGTCAAGGTCATTAAGTCAAGGTCAGTAAGTCAACGTCAGTAAGTCAACGTCAGTAAGTCATCGTCAGTAAGTCAACGTCATTAAGTCAACGTCAGTAAAGTGTAAAGTCAACGTCAGTAAAGTGTAAAGTAAACGTCAGTAAGTCAAGGTCATTAAGTCAACGTCAGTAAGTCAACGTCAGTAAGTCAACGTCAGTAAGTCATCGTCAGTAAGTCAACGTCATTAAGTCAACGTCAGTAAAGTGTAAATTCAACGTCAGTAAGTCAAGGTCATTAAGTCAAGGTCATTAAGTCAAGGTCATTAAGTCAACGTCAGTAAGTCAACGTCAGTAAGTCCACGTCATTAAGTCAACGTCAGTAAGTCAAGGTCATTAAGTCAACGTCAGTAAAGTGTAAAGTCAACGTCAGTAAGTCAAGGTCATTAAGTCAACGTCAGTAAGTCAAGGTCATTAAGTCAACGTCAGTAAGTCAACGTCAGTAAAGTGTAAAGTCAACGTCAGAAAGTCAAGGTCAGTAAGTCAAGGTCAGTAAGTCAACGTCAGTAAGTCAACGTCAGTAAGTCAACGTCAGTAAGTCAACGTCAGTAAGTCAAGGTCAGTAAGTCAAGGTCATTAAGTCAACGTCAGTAAGTCAAGGTCATTAAGTCAACGTCAGTAAAGTGTAAAGTCAACGTCAGTAAGTCAAGGTCAGTAAGGCAAGGTCAGTAAGTCAAGGTCATTAAGTCAAGGTCATTAAGTCAAGGTCATTAAGTCAAGGTCATTAAGTCAAGGTCATTAAGTCAACGTCAGTAAGTCAACGTCAGTAAGTCAACGTCAGTAAGTCAACGTCAGTAAGTCAAGGTCAGTAAGTCAACGTCAGTAAGTCAACGTCAGTAAAGTGTAAAGTCAACGTCAGTAAGTCAACGTCAGTAAGTCAAGGTCAGTAAGTCAACGTCAGTAAGTCAAGGTCATTAAGTCAACGTCAGTAAGTTAACGTCTGTAAAGTGTAAAGTCAACGTCAGTAAGTCAACGTCAGTAAGTCAACGTCAGTAAGTCAAGGTCAGTAAAGTGTAAAGTCAAGGTCAGTAAGTCAACGTCAGTAAAGTGTAAAGTGTAAAGTCAACGTCAGTAAGTCAAGGTCATTAAGTCAATGTCAGTAAGTCAACGTCAGTAAGTCAACGTCAGTAAGTCAAGGTCAGTAAAGTGTAAAGTGTAAAGTCAACGTCAGTAAGTCAAGGTCAGTAAGTCAAGGTCATTAAGTCAACGTCAGTAAGTCAAGGTCATTAAGTCAACGTCAGTAAGTTAACGTCTGTAAAGTGTAAAGTCAATGTCAGTAAGTCAACGTCAGTAAGTCAACGTCAGTAAAGTGTAAAGTCAAGGTCAGTAAGTCAAGGTCAGTAAGTCAAGGTCAGTAAGTCAAGGTCATTAAGTCAACGTCAGTAAGTCAAGGTCATTAAGTCAACGTCAGTAAGTCAAGGTCATTAAGTCAACGTCAGTAAGTCAAGGTCATTAAGTCAACGTCAGTAAGTCAACGTCAGTAAGTCAAGGTCATTAAGTCAACGTCAGTAAGTCAAGGTCATTAAGTCAACGTCAGTAAGTTAACGTCTGTAAAGTGTAAAGTGTAAAGTCAACGTCAGTAAGTCAAGGTCAGTAAGTCAACGTCTGTAAAGTGTAAAGTGTAAAGTCAACGTCAGTAAGTCAAGGTCAGTAAGTCAACGTCTGTAAAGTGTAAAGTCAACGTCAGTAAGTCAAGGTCATTAAGTCAACGTCAGTAAGTCAAGGTCATTAAGTCAACGTCAGTAAGTCAAGGTCATTAAGTCAAGGTCATTAAGTCAACGTCAGTAAGTCAACGTCAGTAAGTCAACGTCAGTAAGTCAAGGTCATTTAGTCAACGTCAGTAAGTCAAGGTCATTAAGTCAACGTCAGTAAGTCAACGTCAGTAAAGTGTAAAGTCAAGGTCAGTAAAGTGTAAAGTCAAGGTCAGTAAGTCAACGTCAGTAAAGTGTAAAGTGTAAAGTCAACGTCAGTAAGTCAACGTCAGTAAGTCAAGGTCATTAAGTCAACGTCAGTAAGTCAACGTCAGTAAGTCAAGGTCAGTAAAGTGTAAAGTCAACGTCAGTAAGTCAAGGTCATTAAGTCAAGGTTAGTAAGTCAACGTCAGTAAGTCAACGTCAGTAAAGTGTAAAGTCAACGTCAGTAAGTCAAGGTCAGTAAGTCAAGGTCATTAAGTCAACGTCAGTAAGTCAAGGTCATTAAGTCAAGGTCATTAAGTCAACGTCAGTAAGTCAAGGTCATTAAGTCAACGTCAGTAAGTCAAGGTCATTAAGTCAACGTCAGTAAGTCAACGTCAGTAAAGTGTAAAGTCAACGTCAGTAAGTCAAGGTCATTAAGTCAACGTCAGTAAGTCAAGGTCTTTAAGTCAAGGTCATTAAGTCAACGTCAGTAAGTCAACGTCAGTAAGTCAACGTCAGTAAAGTGTAAAGTCAAGGTCAGTAAGTCAAGGTCAGAAAGTCAAGGTCAGTAAAGTGTAAATTCAAGGTCAGTAAGTCAAGGTCAGTAAGTCAAGGTCATTAAGTCAAGGTCAGTAAGTCAAGGTCATTAAGTCAAGGTCAGTAAGTCAACGTCAGTAAGTCAAGGTCATTAAGTCAACGTCAGTAAGTCAACGTCAGTAAGTCAAGGTCAGTAAAGAGTAAAGTCAATGTCAGTAAGTCAAGGTCAGTAAGTCAAGGTCATTAAGTTAAGGTCATTAAGTTAAGGTCATTAAGTCAAGGTCAGTAAGTCAACGTCAGTAAGTTAACGTCTGTAAAGTGTAAAGTCAACGGCAGTAAGTCAAGGTCATTAAGTCAAGGTCATTAAGTCAAGGTCATTAAGTCAAGGTCATTAAGTCAAGGTCATTAAGTCAACGTCAGTAAGTCAACGTCAGTAAGTCAACGTCAGTAAGTCAACGTCAGTAAGTCAACGTCAGTAAAGTGTAAAGTCAAGGTCAGTAAGTCAAGGTCATTAAGTCAAGGTCAGTAAGTCAAGGTCATTAAGTCAAGGTCAGTAAGTCAAGGTCAGTAAGTCAACGTCAGTAAGTCAACGTCAGTAATTCAAGGTCAGTAAAGTGTAAAGTCAACGTCAGTAAAGTGTAAAGTAAACGTCAGTAAGTCAACGTCAGTAAGTCAAGGTCAGTAAAGTGTAAAGTCAACGTCAGTAAGTCAAGGTCATTAAGTCAACGTCAGTAAGTCAACGTCAGTAAGTCAACGTCAGTAAGTCAACGTCAGTAAGTCATCGTCAGTAAGTCAACGTCATTAAGTCAACGTCATTAAGTCAACGTCAGTAAAGTGTAAAGTCAACGTCAGTAAGTCAAGGTCATTAAGTCAAGGTCATTAAGTCAAGGTCATTAAGTCAACGTCAGTAAGTCAACGTCAGTAAGTCAACGTCATTAAGTCAACGTCAGTAAGTCAAGGTCATTAAGTCAACGTCAGTAAAGTGTAAAGTCAACGTCAGTAAGTCAAGGTCATTAAGTCAACTTCAGTAAGTCAAGGTCATTAAGTCAACGTCAGTAAGTCAACGTCAGTAAGTCAACGTCAGAAAAGTGTAAAGTCAAGGTCAGTAAGTCAAGGTCATTAAGTCAACGTCAGTAAGTCAAGGTCATTAAGTCAACGTCAGTAAAGTGTAAAGTCAACGTCAGTAAGTCAACGTCAGTAAGTCAAGGTCAGTAAGTCAAGGTCAGTAAATCAAGGTCATTAAGTCAAGGTCATTAAGTCAAGGTCATTAAGTCAAGGTCATTAAGTCAACGTCAGTAAGTCAACGTCAGTACGTCAACGTCAGTAAGTCAAGGTCAGTAAGTCAACGTCAGTAAATCAAGGTCATTAAGTCAACATCAGTAAGTCAACGTCAGTAAGTCAACGTCAGTAAGTCAAGGTCAGTAAGTCAACGTCAGTAAGTCAAGGTCATTAAGTCAACGTCAGTAAGTTAACGTCTGTAAAGTGTAAAGTCAACGTCAGTAAGTCAACGTCAGTAAGTCAACGTCAGTAAGTCAAGGTCAGTAAAGTGTAAAGTCAACGTCAGTAAAGTGTAAAGTAAACGTCAGTAAGTCAACGTCAGTAAGTCAAGGTCAGTAAAGTGTAAAGTCAACGTCAGTAAGTCAAGGTCATTAAGTCAACGTCAGTAAGTCAACGTCAGTAAGTCATCGTCAGTAAGTCAACGTCATTAAGTCAACGTCAGTAAAGTGTAAAGTCAACGTCAGTAAGTCAAGGTCATTAAGTCAAGGTCATTAAGTCAACGTCAGTAAGTCAACGACAGTAAGTCAACGTCATTAAGTCAACGTCATTAAGTCAACGTCATTAAGTCAACGTCAGTAAAGTGTAAAGTCAACGTCAGTAAGTCAAGGTCATTAAGTCAACGTCAGTAAGTCAAGGTCATTAAGTCAACGTCAGTAAGTCAACGTCAGTAAAGTGTAAAGTCAACGTCAGTAAGTCAAGGTCAGTAAGTCAAGGTCAGTAAGTCAAGGTCAGTAAGTCAACGTCAGTAAGTCAACGTCAGTAAGTCAAGGTCAGTAAGTCAAGGTCATTAAGTCAACGTCAGTAAAGTGTAAAGTCAACGTCAGTAAGTCAACGTCAGTAAGTCAAGGTCAGTAAGTCAAGGTCAGTAAGTCAAGGTCAGTAAGTCAAGGTCATTAAGTCAAGGTCATTAAGTCAAGGTCATTAAGTCAAGGTCATTAAGTCAACGTCAGTAAGTCAACGTCAGTAAGTCAACGTCATTAAGTCAACGTCATTAAGTCAACGTCATTAAGTCAACGTCAGTAAAGTGTAAAGTCAACGTCAGTAAGTCAAGGTCATTAAGTCAACGTCAGTAAGTCAAGGTCATTAAGTCAACGTCAGTAAGTCAACGTCAGTAAAGTGTAAAGTCAACGTCAGTAAGTCAAGGTCAGTAAGTCAACGTCAGTAAGTCAACGTCAGTAAGTCAACGTCAGTAAGTCAACGTCAGTAAGTCAAGGTCAGTAAGTCAAGGTCATTAAGTCAACGTCAGTAAGTCAAGGTCATTAAGTCAACGTCAGTAAAGTGTAAAGTCAACGTCAGTAAGTCAACGTCAGTAAGTCAAGGTCAGTAAGTCAAGGTCAGTAAGTCAAGGTCATTAAGTCAAGGTCATTAAGTCAAGGTCATTAAGTCAAGGTCATTAAGTCAACGTCAGTAAGTCAACGTTAGTAAGTCAACGTCAGTAAGTCAACGTCAGTAAGTCAAGGTCAGTAAGTCAACGTCAGTAAGTCAACGTCAGTAAGTCAAGGTCAGTAAGTCAAGGTCAGTAAGTCAACGTCAGTAAGTCAAGGTCATTAAGTCAAGGTCATTAAGTCAACGTCAGTAAGTTAACGTCTGTAAAGTGTAAAGTCAACGTCAGTAAGTCAACGTCAGTAAGTCAACGTCAGTAAAGTGTAAAGTCAAGGTCAGTAAGTCAAGGTCAGTAAGTCAAGGTCATTAAGTCAAGGTCATTAAGTCAACGTCAGAAAGTCAACGTCAGAAAGTCAACGTCAGTAAGTCAACGTCAGTAAAGTGTAAAGTCAAGGTCAGTAAGTCAAGGTCATTAAGTCAAGGTCAGTAAGTCAACGTCAGTAAGTCAACGTCAGTAAGTCAAGGTCAGTAAAGTGTAAAGTCAACGTCAGTAAGTCAACGTCAGTAAGTCAAGGTCAGTAAAGTGTAAAGTCAACGTCAGTAAGTCAAGGTCATTAAGTCAACGTCAGTAAGTCAAGGTCATTAAGTCAACGTCAGTAAGTCAACGTCAGTAAGTCAAGGTCAGTAAAGTGTAAAGTCAAGGTCAGTAAGTCAAGGTCATTAAGTCAAGGTCAGTACGTCAAGGTCATTAAGTTAACGTCAGTAAGTCAAGGTCATTAAGTCAAGGTCATTAAGTCAAGGTCATTAAGTCAACGTCAGTAAGTCAAGGTCAGTAAAGTGTAAAGTAAACGTCAGTAAGTCAACGTCAGTAAGTCAACGTCAGTAAAGTGTAAAGTCAAGGTCATTAAGTCAAGGTCATTAAGTCAAGGTCAGTAAGTCAAGGTCAGTAAGTCAACGTCAGTAAGTCAAGGTCAGTAAGTCAACGTCAGTAAAGTGTAAAGTCAACGTCAGTAAGTCAACGTCAGTAAGTCAACGTCAGTAAGACAACGTCAGTAAGACAACGTCAGTAAGTCAACGTCAGTAAGTCAACGTCATTAAGTCAAGGTCAGTAAAGTGTAAAGTGTAAAGTCAACGTCAGTAAGTCAAGGTCATTAAGTCAACGTCAGTAAGTCAAGGTCATTAAGTCAAGGTCATTAAGTCAACGTCAGTAAGTCAACGTCAGTAAGTCAACGTCAGTAAGTCAACGTCATTAAGTCAACGTCAGTAAAGTGTAAAGTCAACGTCAGTAAGTCAAGGTCATTGAGTCAACGTCAGTAAGTCAACGTCAGTAAGTCAACGTCAGTAAGTCAAGGTCAGTAAGTCAACGTCAGTAAGTCAACGTCAGTAAGTCAACGTCAGTAAGTCAAGGTCATTAAGTCAACGTCAGTAAGTCAACGTCAGTAAGTCAACATCAGTAAGTCAACGTCAGTAAAGTGTAAAGTGTAAAGTCAACGTCAGTAAGTCAAGGTCAGTAAGTCAAGGTCAGTAAGTCAAGGTCAGTAAGTCAACGTCAGTAAGTCAACGTCAGTAAGTCAAGGTCAGTAAGTCAAGGTCAGTAAGTCAAGGTCATTAAGTCAACGTCAGTAAGTCAACGTCAGTAAGTCAAGATCATTAAGTCAAAGTCAGTAAGTCAACGTCAGTAAAGTGTAAAGTGTAAAGTCAACGTCAGTAAGTCAAGGTCAGTAAGTCAACGTCAGTAAGTCAAGGTCATTAAGTCAACGTCAGTAAGTCAAGGTCATTAAGTCAACGTCAGTAAGTCAACGTCAGTAAGTCAAGGTCATTAAGTCAACGTCAGTAAAGTCAACATCAGTAAGTCAACGTCAGTAAGTCAAAGTCATTAAGTCAACGTCAGTAAGTCAACGTCAGTAAGTCAACGTCAGTAAGTCAACGTCAGTAAGTCAACGTCTTTAAGTCAAGGTCATTAAGTCAACGTCAGTAAGTCAACGTCATTAAGTCAACGTCAGTAAGTCAACGTCAGTAAGTCAAGGTCAGTAAGTCAACGTCATTAAGTCAACGTCATTAAGTCAACGTCAGTAAGTCAACGTCAGTAAAGTGTAAAGTGTAAAGTCAATGTCAGTAAGTCAACGTCAGTAAGTCAACGTCAGTAAAGTGTAAAGTGTAAACTCAACGTCAGTAAGTCAACGTCAGTAAGTCAAGGTCAGTAAGTCAAGGTCATTAAGTCAACGTCAGTAAGTCAAGGTCATTAAGTCAAGGTCATTAAGTCAACGTCAGTAAGTCAACGTCAGTAAGTCAACGTCAGTAAGTCAACGTCATTAAGTCAACGTCAGTAAAGTGTAAAGTCAACGTCAGTAAGTCAAGGTCATTGAGTCAACGTCAGTAAGTCAACGTCAGTAAGTCAACGTCAGTAAGTCAAGGTCAGTAAGTCAACGTCAGTAAGTCAACGTCAGTAAGTCAACGTCAGTAAGTCAAGGTCATTAAGTCAACGTCAGTAAGTCAACGTCAGTAAGTCAACATCAGTAAGTCAACGTCAGTAAAGTGTAAAGTGTAAAGTCAACGTCAGTAAGTCAAGGTCAGTAAGTCAAGGTCAGTAAGTCAACGTCAGTAAGTCAACGTCAGTAAGTCAACGTCAGTAAGTCAAGGTCAGTAAGTCAAGGTCAGTAAGTCAAGGTCATTAAGTCAACGTCAGTAAGTCAACGTCAGTAAGTCAAGATCATTAAGTCAAAGTCAGTAAGTCAACGTCAGTAAAGTGTAAAGTGTAAAGTCAACGTCAGTAAGTCAAGGTCAGTAAGTCAACGTCAGTAAGTCAAGGTCATTAAGTCAACGTCAGTAAGTCAAGGTCATTAAGTCAACGTCAGTAAGTCAACGTCAGTAAATCAACGTCAGTAAGTCAAGGTCATTAAGTCAACGTCAGTAAGTCAAGGTCATTAAGTCAACGTCAGTAAAGTCAACATCAGTAAGTCAACGTCAGTAAGTCAAAGTCATTAAGTCAACGTCAGTAAGTCAACGTCAGTAAGTCAACGTCAGTAAGTCAACGTCAGTAAGTCAACGTCTTTAAGTCAAGGTCATTAAGTCAACGTCAGTAAGTCAACGTCATTAAGTCAACGTCAGTAAGTCAACGTCAGTAAGTCAAGGTCAGTAAGTCAACGTCATTAAGTCAACGTCATTAAGTCAACGTCAGTAAGTCAACGTCAGTAAAGTGTAAAGTGTAAAGTCAATGTCAGTAAGTCAACGTCAGTAAGTCAACGTCAGTAAAGTGTAAAGTGTAAACTCAACGTCAGTAAGTCAACGTCAGTAAGTCAAGGTCAGTAAGTCAAGGTCATTAAGTCAAGGTCATTAAGTCAACGTCAGTAAGTCAAGGTCAGTAAGTCAAGGTCATTAAGTCAACGTCAGTAAGTCAACGTCAGTAAGTCAACGTCAGTAAGTCAACGTCATTAAGTCAACGTCATTAAGTCAACGTCAGTAAGTCAAGGTCAGTAAAGTGTAAAGTCAACGTCAGTAAGTCAAGGTCATTAAGTCAACGTCAGTAAGTCAACGTCAGTAAGTCAAGGTCAGTAAGTCATCGTCAGTAAGTCAACGTCATTAAGTCAACGTCAGTAAAGTGTAAAGTCAACGTCAGTAAGTCAAGGTCATTAAGTCAAGGTCATTAAGTCAACGTCAGTAAGTCAACGTCAGTAAGTCAACGTCAGTAAGTCAACGTCATTAAGTCAACGTCATTAAGTCAACGTCAGTAAAGTGTAAAGTCAACGTCAGTAAGTCAAGGTCATTTAGTCAACGTCAGTAAGTCAAGGTCATTAAGTCAACGTCAGTAAGTCAAGGTCATTAAGTCAACGTCAGTAAGTCAACGTCAGTAAGTCAACGTCAGTAAGTCAACGTCAGTAAGTCAACGTCAGTAAGTCAACGTCATTAAGTCAACGTCAGTAAGTCAAGGTCAGTAAAGTGTAAAGTCAACGTCAGTAAGTCAAGGTCATTAAGTCAACGTCAGTAAGTCAACGTCAGTAAGTCAACGTCAGTAAAGTGTAAAGTCAACGTCAGTAAGTCAAGGTCATTAAGTCAAGGTCATTAAGTCAACGTCAGTAAGTCAACGTCAGTAAGTCAACGTCAGTAGGTCAACGTCAGTAAAGTGTAAAGTCAACGTCAGTAAGTCAAGGTCATTAAGTCAAGGTCATTAAGTCAAGGTCATTAAGTCAAGGTCATTAAGTCAACGTCAGTAAGTCAACGTCAGTAAAGTGTAAAGTCAAGGTCAGTAAGTCAAGGTCAGTAAGTCAAGGTCAGTAAGTCAAGGTCATTAAGTCAAGGTCATTAACTCAAGGTCATTAAGTCAAGGTCAGTAAGTCAACGTCAGTAAGTCAACGTCAGTAAGTCAACGTCAGTAAGTCAACGTCAGTAAAGTGTAAAGTCAACGTCAGTAAGTCAACGTCAGTAAGTCAAGGTCAGTAAGTCAACGTCATTAAGTCAACGTCATTAAGTCAACGTCAGTAAAGTGTAAAGTGTTAAGTCAACGTCAGTAAGTCAAGGTCATTAGGTTAACGTCTGTAAAGTGTAAAGTCAACGTCAGTAAGTCAACGTCAGTAAGTCAACGTCAGTAAAGCGTAAAGTGTAAAGTCAACGTCAGTAAGTCAAGGTCAGTAAGTCAACGTCTGTAAAGTGTAAAGTCAACGTCAGTAAGTCAACGTCAGTAAGTCAAGGTCATTAAGTCAACGTCATTAAGTCAATGTCAGTAAGTCAAGGTCATTAAGTCAAGGTCATTAAGTCAACGTCAGTAAGTCAACGTCAGTAAAGTGTAAAGTGTAAAGTCAACGTCAGTAAGTCAACGTCTGTAAAGTGTAAAGTCAACGTCAGTAAGTCAACGTCAGTAAGTCAACGTCAGTAAAGCGTAAAGTGTAAAGTCAACGTCAGTAAGTCAAGGTCAGTAAGTCAACGTCTGTAAAGTGTAAAGTCAACGTCAGTAAGTCAACGTCAGTAAAGTGTAAAGTCAAGGTCATTAAGTCAAGGTCATTAAGTCAAGGTCAGTAAGTCAAGGTCATTAAGTCAAGGTCATTAAGTCAACGTCATTAAGTCAAGGTCAGTAAAGTGTAAAGTGTAAAGTCAACGTCAGTAAGTCAAGGTCATTAAGTCAACGTCAGTAAGTCAAGGTCATTAAGTCAAGGTCATTAAGTCAACGTCAGTAAGTCAACGTCAGTAAGTCAACGTCAGTAAGTCAACGTCATTAAGTCAACGTCAGTAAAGTGTAAAGTCAACGTCAGTAAGTCAAGGTCATTGAGTCAACGTCAGTAAGTCAACGTCAGTAAGTCAACGTCAGTAAGTCAACGTCAGTAAGTCAACGTCAGTAAGTCAAGGTCAGTAAGTCAACGTCAGTAAGTCAACGTCAGTAAGTCAAGGTCATTAAGTCAAGGTCATTAAGTCAACGTCAGTAAGTCAACGTCAGTAAGTCAACGTCAGTAAGTCAACGTCAGTAAAGTGTAAAGTGTAAAGTCAAGGTCAGTAAGTCAAGGTCAGTAAGTCAAGGTCAGTAAGTCAACGTCAGTAAGTCAACGTCAGTAAAGTGTAAAGTGTAAAGTCAAGGTCAGTAAGTCAAGGTCAGTAAGTCAACGTCAGTAAGTCAACGTCAGTAAGTCAAGGTCATTAAGTCAAGGTCATTAAGTCAAGGTCATTAAGTCAAGGTCATTAAGTCAACGTCAGTAAGTCAACGTCAGTAAGTCAACGTCAGTAAGTCAACGTCAGTAAGTCAACGTCAGTAAAGTGTAAAGTCAACGTCAGTAAGTCAAGGTCAGTAAGTCAACGTCATTAAGTCAACGTCATTAAGTCAACGTCAGTAAAGTGTAAAGTGTTAAGTCAACGTCAGTAAGTCAAGGTCATTAGGTTAACGTCTGTAAAGTGTAAAGTCAACGTCAGTAAGTCAACGTCAGTAAGTCAACGTCAGTAAAGCGTAAAGTGTAAAGTCAACGTCAGTAAGTCAAGGTCAGTAAGTCAACGTCTGTAAAGTGTAAAGTCAACGTCAGTAAGTCAACGTCAGTAAGTCAAGGTCATTAAGTCAACGTCATTAAGTCAACGTCAGTAAGTCAAGGTCATTAAGTCAAGGTCATTAAGTCAACGTCAGTAAGTCAACGTCAGTAAAGTGTAAAGTGTAAAGTCAACGTCAGTAAGTCAACGTCTGTAAAGTGTAAAGTCAACGTCAGTAAGTCAACGTCAGTAAGTCAACGTCAGTAAGTCAAGGTCAGTAAGTCAACGTCATTAAGTCAACGTCATTAAGTCAACGTCAGTAAAGTGTAAAGTGTAAAGTCAACGTCAGTAAGTAAACGTCATTAAGTCAACGTCAGTAAGTCAAGGTCAGTAAGTCAACGTCAGTAAGTCAACGTCAGTAAAGTGTAAAGTGTAAAGTCAACGTCAGTAAGTCAAGGTCAGTAAGTCAACGTCAGTAAGTCAAGGTCATTAAGTCAACGTCAGTAAGTCAAGGTCATTAAGTCAACGTCAGTAAGTCAAGGTCATTAAGTCAACGTCAGTAAGTCAAGGTCATTAAGTCAACGTCAGTAAAGTGTAAAGTCAACATCAGTAAGTCAACGTCAGTAAGTCAAAGTCATTAAGTCAACGTCAGTAAGTCAACGTCAGTAAGTCAAGGTCATTAAGTCAACGTCAGTAAGTCAACGTCAGTAAGTCAACGTCATTAAGTCAACGTCAGTAAGTCAACGTCAGTAAGTCAAGGTCAGTAAGTCAACGTCATTAAGTCAACGTCATTAAGTCAACGTCAGTAAAGTGTAAAGTGTAAAGTCAACGTCAGTAAGTCAACGTCAGTAAGTCAACGTCAGTAAGTCAAGGTCATTAAGTCAACGTCAGTAAGTCAAGGTCATTAAGTCAAAGTCATTAATTCAACGTCAGTAAGTCAACGTCAGTAAGTCAACGTCAGTAAAGTGTAAAGTCAACGTCAGTAAGTCAAGGTCATTAAGTCAAGGTCAGTAAGTCAACGTCAGTAAGTCAACGTCAGTAAGTCAACGTCAGTAAGTCAACGTCAGTAAGTCAACGTCATTAAGTCAACGTCAGTAAGTCAAGGTCAGTAAAGTGTAAAGTCAACGTCAGTAAGTCAAGGTCATTAGGTCAACGTCAGTAAGTCAACGTCAGTAAGTCAACGTCAGTAAAGTGTAAAGTCAACGTCAGTAAGTCAAGGTCATTAAGTCAAGGTCATTAAGTCAACGTCAGTAAGTCAACGTCAGTAAGTCAACGTCAGTAAGTCAACGTCAGTAAAGTGTAAAGTCAACGTCAGTAAGTCAAGGTCATTAAGTCAAGGTCATTAAGTCAAGGTCATTAAGTCAACGTCAGTAAGTCAACGTCAGTAAAGTGTAAAGTCAAGGTCAGTAAGTCAAGGTCAGTAAGTCAAGGTCAGTAAGTCAAGGTCATTAAGTCAAGGTCATTAAGTCAAGGTCATTAAGTCAAGGTCATTAAGTCAAGGTCATTAAGTCAACGTCAGTAAGTCAACGTCAGTAAGTCAACGTCAGTAAGTCAACGTCAGTAAAGTGTAAAGTCAACGTCAGTAAGTCAACGTCAGTAAGTCAAGGTCAGTAAGTCAACGTCATTAAGTCAACGTCATTAAGTCAACGTCAGTAAAGTGTAAAGTGTTAAGTCAACGTCAGTAAGTCAAGGTCATTAGGTTAACGTCTGTAAAGTGTAAAGTCAACGTCAGTAAGTCAACGTCAGTAAGTCAACGTCAGTAAAGCGTAAAGTGTAAAGTCAACGTCAGTAAGTCAAGGTCAGTAAGTCAACGTCTGTAAAGTGTAAAGTCAACGTCAGTAAGTCAACGTCAGTAAGTCAAGGTCATTAAGTCAACGTCATTAAGTCAACGTCAGTAAGTCAAGGTCATTAAGTCAAGGTCATTAAGTCAACGTCAGTAAGTCAACGTCAGTAAAGTGTAAAGTGTAAAGTCAACGTCAGTAAGTCAACGTCTGTAAAGTGTAAAGTCAACGTCAGTAAGTCAACGTCAGTAAGTCAACGTCAGTAAGTCAAGGTCAGTAAGTCAACGTCATTAAGTCAACGTCATTAAGTCAACGTCAGTAAAGTGTAAAGTGTAAAGTCAACGTCAGTAAGTAAACGTCATTAAGTCAACGTCAGTAAGTCAAGGTCAGTAAGTCAACGTCAGTAAGTCAACGTCAGTAAAGTGTAAAGTGTAAAGTCAACGTCAGTAAGTCAAGGTCAGTAAGTCAACGTCAGTAAGTCAAGGTCATTAAGTCAACGTCAGTAAGTCAAGGTCATTAAGTCAACGTCAGTAAGTCAAGGTCATTAAGTCAACGTCAGTAAGTCAAGGTCATTAAGTCAACGTCAGTAAAGTGTAAAGTCAACATCAGTAAGTCAACGTCAGTAAGTCAAAGTCATTAAGTCAACGTCAGTAAGTCAACGTCAGTAAGTCAAGGTCATTAAGTCAACGTCAGTAAGTCAACGTCAGTAAGTCAACGTCATTAAGTCAACGTCAGTAAGTCAACGTCAGTAAGTCAAGGTCAGTAAGTCAACGTCATTAAGTCAACGTCATTAAGTCAACGTCAGTAAAGTGTAAAGTGTAAAGTCAACGTCAGTAAGTCAACGTCAGTAAGTCAACGTCAGTAAGTCAAGGTCATTAAGTCAACGTCAGTAAGTCAAGGTCATTAAGTCAAAGTCATTAATTCAACGTCAGTAAGTCAACGTCAGTAAGTCAACGTCAGTAAAGTGTAAAGTCAACGTCAGTAAGTCAAGGTCATTAAGTCAAGGTCAGTAAGTCAACATCAGTAAGTCAACGTCAGTAAGTCAACGTCAGTAAGTCAACGTCAGTAAGTCAACGTCATTAAGTCAACGTCAGTAAGTCAAGGTCAGTAAAGTGTAAAGTCAACGTCAGTAAGTCAAGGTCATCAAGTCAACGTCAGTAAGTCAACGTCAGTAAGTCAACGTCAGTAAAGTGTAAAGTCAACGTCAGTAAGTCAAGGTCATTAAGTCAAGGTCATTAAGTCAACGTCAGTAAGTCAACGTCAGTAAGTCAACGTCAGTAAGTCAAGGTCATTAAGTCAAGGTCATTAAGTCAAGGTCATTAAGTCAACGTCAGTAAGTCAACGTCAGTAAAGTGTAAAGTCAACGTCAGTAAGTCAAGGTCATTAAGTCAAGGTCATTAAGTCAAGGTCATTAAGTCAAGGTCATTAAGTCAACGTCAGTAAGTCAACGTCAGTAAAGTGTAAAGTCAAGGTCAGTAAGTCAAGGTCAGTAAGTCAAGGTCAGTAAGTCAAGGTCATTAAGTCAAGGTCATTAAGTCAAGGTCATTAAGTCAAGGTCATTAAGTCAAGGTCAGTAAGTCAACGTCAGTAAGTCAACGTCAGTAAGTCAACGTCAGTAAGTCAACGTCAGTAAAGTGTAAAGTCAACGTCAGTAAGTCAACGTCAGTAAGTCAAGGTCAGTAAGTCAACGTCATTAAGTCAACGTCATTAAGTCAACGTCAGTAAAGTGTAAAGTGTTAAGTCAACGTCAGTAAGTCAAGGTCATTAGGTTAACGTCTGTAAAGTGTAAAGTCAACGTCAGTAAGTCAACGTCAGTAAGTCAACGTCAGTAAAGCGTAAAGTGTAAAGTCAACGTCAGTAAGTCAAGGTCAGTAAGTCAACGTCTGTAAAGTGTAAAGTCAACGTCAGTAAGTCAACGTCAGTAAGTCAAGGTCATTAAGTCAACGTCATTAAGTCAATGTCAGTAAGTCAAGGTCATTAAGTCAAGGTCATTAAGTCAACGTCAGTAAGTCAACGTCAGTAAAGTGTAAAGTGTAAAGTCAACGTCAGTAAGTCAACGTCTGTAAAGTGTAAAGTCAACGTCAGTAAGTCAACGTCAGTAAGTCAACGTCAGTAAAGCGTAAAGTGTAAAGTCAACGTCAGTAAGTCAAGGTCAGTAAGTCAACGTCTGTAAAGTGTAAAGTCAACGTCAGTAAGTCAACGTCAGTAAAGTGTAAAGTCAAGGTCATTAAGTCAAGGTCATTAAGTCAAGGTCAGTAAGTCAAGGTCATTAAGTCAAGGTCATTAAGTCAACGTCATTAAGTCAAGGTCAGTAAAGTGTAAAGTGTAAAGTCAACGTCAGTAAGTCAAGGTCATTAAGTCAACGTCAGTAAGTCAAGGTCATTAAGTCAAGGTCATTAAGTCAACGTCAGTAAGTCAACGTCAGTAAGTCAACGTCAGTAAGTCAACGTCATTAAGTCAACGTCAGTAAAGTGTAAAGTCAACGTCAGTAAGTCAAGGTCATTGAGTCAACGTCAGTAAGTCAACGTCAGTAAGTCAACATCAGTAAGTCAACGTCAGTAAGTCAACGTCAGTAAGTCAAGGTCAGTAAGTCAACGTCAGTAAGTCAACGTCAGTAAGTCAAGGTCATTAAGTCAAGGTCATTAAGTCAACGTCAGTAAGTCAACGTCAGTAAGTCAACGTCAGTAAGTCAACGTCAGTAAAGTGTAAAGTGTAAAGTCAAGGTCAGTAAGTCAAGGTCAGTAAGTCAAGGTCAGTAAGTCAACGTCAGTAAGTCAACGTCAGTAAAGTGTAAAGTGTAAAGTCAAGGTCAGTAAGTCAAGGTCAGTAAGTCAACGTCAGTAAGTCAACGTCAGTAAGTCAAGGTCAGTAAGTCAAGGTCAGTAAGTCAAGGTCATTAAGTCAACGTCAGTAAGTCAACGTCATTAAGTCAACGTCAGTAAGTCAAGGTCAGTAAGTCAACGTCAGTAAGTCAACGTCAGTAAAGTGTAAAGTGTAAAGTCAACGTCAGTAAGTCAAGGTCAGTAAGTCAACGTCAGTAAGTCAACGTCATTAAGTCAACGTCATTAAGTCAACGTCAGTAAAGTGTAAAGTCAACGTCAGTAAGTCAAGGTCATTAAGTCAACGTCAGTAAGTCAAGGTCATTAAGTCAACGTCAGTAAGTCAAGGTCATTAAGTCAACGTCAGTAAGTCAACGTCAGTAAGTCAACGTCAGTAAGTCAAGGTCAGTAAGTCAAGGTCAGTAAGTCAAGGTCAGGAAGTCAAGGTCATTAAGTCAACGTCAGTAAGAAAAGGTCATTAAGTCAACGTCAGTAAGTCAACGTCAGTAAAGTGTAAAGTCAAGGTCAGTAAGTCAAGGTCAGTAAGTCAAGGTCATTAAGTCAAGGTCATTAAGTCAACGTCAGTAAGAAAAGGTCATTAAGTCAACGTCAGTAAGTCAACGTCAGTAAAGTGTAAAGTCAACGTCAGTAAGTCAACGTCTGTAAAGTGTAAAGTCAATGTCAGTAAGTCAACGTCAGTAAGTCAACGTCAGTAAGTCAAGGTCAGTAAGTCAACGTCATTAAGTCAACGTCATTAAGTCAACGTCAGTAAAGTGTAAAGTGTAAAGTCAACGTCAGTAAGTAAACGTCATTAAGTCAACGTCAGTAAGTCAAGGTCAGTAAGTCAACGTCAGTAAGTCAACGTCAGTAAAGTGTAAAGTGTAAAGTCAACGTCAGTAAGTCAAGGTCAGTAAGTCAACGTCAGTAAGTCAAGGTCATTAAGTCAACGTCAGTAAGTCAAGGTCATTAAGTCAACGTCAGTAAGTCAAGGTCATTAAGTCAACGTCAGTAAGTCAAGGTCATTAAGTCAACGTCAGTAAAGTGTAAAGTCAACATCAGTAAGTCAACGTCAGTAAGTCAAAGTCATTAAGTCAACGTCAGTAAGTCAACGTCAGTAAGTCAAGGTCATTAAGTCAACGTCAGTAAGTCAACGTCAGTAAGTCAACGTCATTAAGTCAACGTCAGTAAGTCAACGTCAGTAAGTCAAGGTCAGTAAGTCAACGTCATTAAGTCAACGTCATTAAGTCAACGTCAGTAAAGTGTAAAGTGTAAAGTCAACGTCAGTAAGTCAACGTCAGTAAGTCAACGTCAGTAAGTCAAGGTCATTAAGTCAACGTCAGTAAGTCAAGGTCATTAAGTCAAGGTCATTAAGTCAAGGTCATTAAGTCAAGGTCATTAAGTCAAGGTCAGTAAAGTGTAAAGTGTAAAGTCAACGTCAGTAAGTCAACGTCAGTAAGTCAACGTCAGTAAGTCAACGTCAGTAAGTCAACGTCAGTAAGTCAACGTCAGTAAGTCAACGTCATTAAGTCAAGGTCAGTAAAGTGTAAAGTCAACGTCAGTAAGTCAAGGTCATTAAGTCAACGTCAGTAAGTCAACGTCAGTAAGTCAACGTCAGTAAAGTGTAAAGTCAACGTCAGTAAGTCAAGGTCATTAAGTCAAGGTCATTAAGTCAACGTCAGTAAGTCAACGTCAGTAAGTCAACGTCAGTAAGTCAACGTCAGTAAAGTGTAAAGTGTAAAGTCAACGTCAGTAAGTCAAGGTCATTAAGTCAAGGTCATTAAGTCAAGGTCATTAAGTCAACGTCAGTAAGTCAACGTCAGTAAAGTGTAAAGTCAAGGTCAGTAAGTCAAGGTCATTAAGTCAAGGTCATTAAGTCAAGGTCATTAAGTCAAGGTCATTAAGTCAAGGTCATTAAGTCAACGTCAGTAAGTCAACGTCAGTAAGTCAACGTCAGTAAAGTGTAAAGTCAACGTCAGTAAGTCAACGTCAGTAAGTCAAGGTCAGTAAGTCAACGTCATTAAGTCAACGTCATTAAGTCAACGTCAGTAAAGTGTAAAGTGTTAAGTCAACGTCAGTAAGTCAAGGTCATTAGGTTAACGTCTGTAAAGTGTAAAGTCAACGTCAGTAAGTCAACGTCAGGAAGTCAACGTCAGTAAAGCGTAAAGTGTAAAGTCAACGTCAGTAAGTCAAGGTCAGTAAGTCAACGTCTGTAAAGTGTAAAGTCAACGTCAGTAAGTCAACGTCAGTAAGTCAAGGTCATTAAGTCAACGTCATTAAGTCAATGTCAGTAAGTCAAGGTCATTAAGTCAAGGTCATTAAGTCAACGTCAGTAAGTCAACGTCAGTAAAGTGTAAAGTGTAAAGTCAACGTCAGTAAGTCAACGTCTGTAAAGTGTAAAGTCAACGTCAGTAAGTCAACGTCAGTAAAGTGTAAAGTCAAGGTCATTAAGTCAAGGTCATTAAGTCAAGGTCATTAAGTCAAGGTCAGTAAGTCAAGGTCATTAAGTCAAGGTCATTAAGTCAACGTCATTAAGTCAAGGTCAGTAAAGTGTAAAGTCAACGTCAGTAAGTCAAGGTCATTAAGTCAACGTCAGTAAGTCATGGTCATTAAGTCAAGGTCATTAAGTCAACGTCAGTAAGTCAACGTCAGTAAGTCAACGTCAGTAAGTCAACGTCATTAAGTCAACGTCAGTAAAGTGTAAAGTCAACGTCAGTAAGTCAAGGTCATTGAGTCAACGTCAGTAAGTCAACGTCAGTAAGTCAACGTCATTAAGTCAACGTCAGTAAGTCAAGGTCAGTAAGTCAACGTCAGTAAGTCAACGTCAGTAAGTCAAGGTCATTAAGTCAAGGTCATTAAGTCAACGTCAGTAAGTCAACGTCAGTAAGTCAACGTCAGTAAGTCAACGTCAGTAAAGTGTAAAGTGTAAAGTCAACGTCAGTAAGTCAAGGTCAGTAAGTCAAGGTCAGTAAGTCAACGTCAGTAAGTCAACGTCAGTAAGTCAAGGTCAGTAAGTCAAGGTCAGTAAGTCAAGGTCATTAAGTCAACGTCAGTAAGTCAACGTCATTAAGTCAACGTCAGTAAGTCAAGGTCAGTAAGTCAACGTCAGTAAGTCAACGTCAGTAAAGTGTAAAGTGTAAAGTCAACGTCAGTAAGTCAAGGTCAGTAAGTCAACGTCAGTAAGTCAACGTCAGTAAGTCAACGTCAGTAAGTCAACGTCAGTAAGTCAACGTCAGTAAGTCAACGTCATTAAGTCAACGTCATTAAGTCAACGTCAGTAAAGTGTAAAGTCAACGTCAGTAAGTCAAGGTCATTAAGTCAACGTCAGTAAGTCAAGGTCATTAAGTCAACGTCAGTAAGTCAAGGTCATTAAGTCAACGTCAGTAAGTCAACGTCAGTAAAGTGTAAAGTCAACGTCAGTAAGTCAAGGTCTGTAAGTCAAGGTCAGTAAGTCAACGTCAGTAAGTCAAGGTCAGTAAGTCAAGGTCAGTAAGTCAAGGTCAGTAAGTCAACGTCAGTAAGTCAAGGTCATTAAGTCAACGTCAGTAAGTCAACGTCAGTAAAGTGTAAAGTCAAGGTCAGTAAGTCAAGGTCAGTAAGTCAAGGTCAGTAAGTCAAGGTCAGTAAGTCAAGGTCATTAAGTCAAGGTCATTAAGTCAAGGTCATTAAGTCAAGGTCATTAAGTCAAGGTCATTAAGTCAACGTCAGTAAGTCAACGTCAGTAAGTCAACGTCAGTAAGTCAACGTCAGTAAGTCAACGTCAGTAAAGTGTAAAGTCAACGTCAGTAAGTCAACGTCAGTAAGTCAAGGTCAGTAAGTCAACGTCATTAAGTCAACGTCATTAAGTCAACGTCAGTAAAGTGTAAAGTGTTAAGTCAACGTCAGTAAGTCAAGGTCATTAGGTTAACGTCTGTAAAGTGTAAAGTCAACGTCAGTAAGTCAACGTCAGTAAAGCGTAAAGTGTAAAGTCAACGTCAGTAAGTCAAGGTCAGTAAGTCAACGTCTGTAAAGTGTAAAGTCAACGTCAGTAAGTCAACGTCAGTAAGTCAAGGTCATTAAGTCAACGTCATTAAGTCAACGTCAGTAAGTCAAGGTCATTAAGTCAAGGTCATTAAGTCAACGTCAGTAAGTCAACGTCAGTAAAGTGTAAAGTCAACGTCAGTAAGTCAACGTCTGTAAAGTGTAAAGTCAACGTCAGTAAGTCAACGTCAGTAAGTCAACGTCAGTAAGTCAACGTCAGTAAGTCAACGTCATTAAGTCAACGTCATTAAGTCAACGTCATTAAGTCAACGTCAGTAAAGTGTAAAGTGTAAAGTCAACGTCAGTAAGTAAACGTCATTAAGTCAACGTCAGTAAGTCAAGGTCAGTAAGTCAACGTCAGTAAGTCAACGTCAGTAAAGTGTAAAGTCAACGTCAGTAAGTCAAGGTCAGTAAGTCAACGTCAGTAAGTCAAGGTCATTAAGTCAACGTCAGTAAGTCAAGGTCATTAAGTCAACGTCAGTAAGTCAAGGTCATTAAGTCAACGTCAGTAAGTCAAGGTCAGTAAGTCAAGGTCAGTAAGTCAAGGTCAGTAAGTCAAGGTCATTAAGTCAACGTCAGTAAGTCAACGTCATTAAGTCAACGTCAGTAAGTCAAGGTCAGTAAGTCAACGTCAGTAAGTCAACGTCAGTAAAGTGTAAAGTGTAAAGTCAACGTCAGTAAGTCAAGGTCAGTAAGTCAACGTCAGTAAGTCAACGTCAGTAAGTCAACGTCAGTAAGTCAACGTCAGTAAGTCAACGTCAGTAAGTCAACGTCATTAAGTCAACGTCATTAAGTCAACGTCAGTAAAGTGTAAAGTCAACGTCAGTAAGTCAAGGTCATTAAGTCAACGTCAGTAAGTCAAGGTCATTAAGTCAACGTCAGTAAGTCAAGGTCATTAAGTCAACGTCAGTAAGTCAACGTCAGTAAAGTGTAAAGTCAACGTCAGTAAGTCAAGGTCTGTAAGTCAAGGTCAGTAAGTCAACGTCAGTAAGTCAAGGTCAGTAAGTCAAGGTCAGTAAGTCAAGGTCAGTAAGTCAACGTCAGTAAGTCAAGGTCATTAAGTCAACGTCAGTAAGTCAACGTCAGTAAAGTGTAAAGTCAAGGTCAGTAAGTCAAGGTCAGTAAGTCAAGGTCAGTAAGTCAAGGTCATTAAGTCAAGGTCATTAAGTCAAGGTCATTAAGTCAAGGTCATTAAGTCAAGGTCATTAAGTCAACGTCAGTAAGTCAACGTCAGTAAGTCAACGTCAGTAAGTCAACGTCAGTAAGTCAACGTCAGTAAAGTGTAAAGTCAACGTCAGTAAGTCAAGGTCAGTAAGTCAAGGTCAGTAAGTCAACGTCATTAAGTCAACGTCATTAAGTCAACGTCAGTAAAGTGTAAAGTGTTAAGTCAACGTCAGTAAGTCAAGGTCATTAGGTTAACGTCTGTAAAGTGTAAAGTCAACGTCAGTAAGTCAACGTCAGTAAAGCGTAAAGTGTAAAGTCAACGTCAGTAAGTCAAGGTCAGTAAGTCAACGTCTGTAAAGTGTAAAGTCAACGTCAGTAAGTCAACGTCAGTAAGTCAAGGTCATTAAGTCAACGTCATTAAGTCAACGTCAGTAAGTCAAGGTCATTAAGTCAAGGTCATTAAGTCAACGTCAGTAAGTCAACGTCAGTAAAGTGTAAAGTCAACGTCAGTAAGTCAACGTCTGTAAAGTGTAAAGTCAACGTCAGTAAGTCAACGTCAGTAAGTCAACGTCAGTAAGTCAAGGTCAGTAAGTCAACGTCATTAAGTCAACGTCATTAAGTCAACGTCATTAAGTCAACGTCAGTAAAGTGTAAAGTGTAAAGTCAACGTCAGTAAGTAAACGTCATTAAGTCAACGTCAGTAAGTCAAGGTCAGTAAGTCAACGTCAGTAAGTCAACGTCAGTAAAGTGTAAAGTCAACGTCAGTAAGTCAAGGTCAGTAAGTCAACGTCAGTAAGTCAAGGTCATTAAGTCAATGTCAGTAAGTCAAGGTCATTAAGTCAACGTCAGTAAGTCAAGGTCATTAAGTCAACGTCAGTAAGTCAAGGTCATTAAGTCAACGTCAGTAAAGTGTAAAGTCAACATCAGTAAGTCAACGTCAGTAAGTCAAAGTCATTAAGTCAACGTCAGTAAGTCAAGGTCATTAAGTCAACGTCAGTAAGTCAACGTCAGTAAGTCAACGTCATTAAGTCAACGTCAGTAAGTCAACGTCAGTAAGTCAAGGTCAGTAAGTCAACGTCATTAAGTCAACGTCATTAAGTCAACGTCATTAAGTCAACGTCAGTAAAGTGTAAAGTGTAAAGTCAACGTCAGTAAGTCAACGTCAGTAAGTCAAGGTCATTAAGTCAACATCAGTAAGTCAAGGTCATTAAGTCAAGGTCATTAATTCAACGTCAGTAAGTCAACGTCAGTAAGTCAACGTCAGTAAGTCAAGGTCATTAAGTCAAGGTCATTAAGTCAAGGTCATTAAGTCAAGGTCATTAAGTCAAGGTCATTAAGTCAACGTCAGTAAGTCAACGTCACTAAGTCAACGTCATTAAGTCAAGGTCATTAAGTCAAGGTCATTAAGTCAAGGTCATTAAGTCAAGGTCATTAAGTCAACGTCAGTAAGTCAACGTCAGTAAGTCAACGTCAGTAAAGTGTAAAGTGTAAAGTCAACGTCAGTAAGTCAAGGTCAGTAAGTCAACGTCATTAAGTCAACGTCATTAAGTCAACGTCAGTAAAGTGTAAAGTCAAGGTCATTAAGTCAAGGTCATTAAGTCAAGGTCATTAAGTCAACGTCAGTAAGTCAACGTCAGTAAGTCAACGTCAGTAAGTCAACGTCAGTAAGTCAACGTCATTAAGTCAACGTCATTAAGTCAACGTCATTAAGTCAACGTCAGTAAAGTGTAAAGTCAACGTCAGTAAGTCAAGGTCATTAAGTCAACGTCAGTAAGTCAAGGTCATTAAGTCAACGTCAGTAAGTCAACGTCAGTAAGTCAACGTCAGTAAGTCAACGTCAGTAAGTCAACGTCAGTAAAGTGTAAAGTCAAGGTCAGTAAGTCAAGGTCAGTAAGTCAACGTCAGTAAGTCAACGTCAGTAAGTCAACGTCAGTAAGTCAACGTCAGTAAGTCAACGTCAGTAAGTCAACGTCAGTAAGTCAAGGTCAGTAAGTCAAGGTCAGTAAGTCAAGGTCAGTAAGTCAAGGTCATTAAGTCAACGTCAGTAAGTCAAGGTCATTAAGTCAACGTCAGTAAGTCAACGTCAGTAAAGTGTAAAGTCAACGTCAGTAAGTCAAGGTCAGTAAGTCAAGGTCATTAAGTCAAGGTCATTAAGTCAAGGTCATTAAGTCAAGGTCATTAAGTCAAGGTCATTAAGTCAAGGTCATTAAGTCAAGGTCATTAAGTCAAGGTCAGTAAGTCAACGTCAGTAAGTCAACGTCAGTAAGTCAACGTCAGTAAGTCAAGGTCAGTAAGTCAACGTCAGTAAAGTGTTAAGTCAACGTCAGTAAGTCAAGGTCAGTAAGTCAACGTCAGTAAATCAACGTCTGTAAAGTGTAAAGTCAACGTCAGTAAGTCAACGTCAGTAAAGTGTAAAGTGTAAAGTCAACGTCAGTAAGTCAACGTCAGTAAGTCAAGGTCAGTAAGTCAACGTCAGTAAGTCAACGTCAGTAAGTCAAGGTCAGTAAGTCAAGGTCATTAAGTCAAGGTCATTAAGTCAACGTCAGTAAGTCAACGTCAGTAAAGTGTAAAGTGTAAAGTCAACGTCAGTAAGTCAAGGTCATTAAGTCAACGTAAGTAAGTCAAAGTCATTAAGTCAACGTCAGTAAGTCAACGTCAGTAAGTCAACGTCTGTAAAGTGTAAAGTCAACGTCCGTAAGTCAACGTCAGTAAGTCAAGGTCATTAAGTCAAGGTCATTAAGTCAACGTCAGTAAAGTGTAAAGTGTAAAGTCAAGGTCAGTAAGTCAAGGTCAGTAAGTCAAGGTCCGTAAGTCAACGTCCGTAAGTCAACGTCCGTAAGTCAACGTCCGTAAGTCAACGTCAGTAAGTCAACGTCTGTAAAGTGTAAAGTCAACATCAGTAAGTCAACGTCAGTAAGTCAACGTCTGTAAAGTGTAAAGTCAACGTCAGTAAGTCAACGTCAGTAAAGTGTAAAGTCAACGTCAGTAAGTCAAGGTCATTAAGTCAACGTCAGTAAAGTGTAAAGTCAAGGTCAGTAAAGTGTAAAGTCAACGTCAGTAAGTCAAGGTCATTAAGTCAACGTCAGTAAAGTGTAAAGTCAAGGTCAGTAAGTCAACGTCAGTAAGTCAAGGTCATTAAGTCAAGGTCATTAAGTCAAGGTCAGTAAGTCAACGTCAGTAAGTCAAGGTCATTAAGTCAACGTCATTAAGTCAACGTCATTAAGTCAAGGTCAGTAAGTCAAGGTCAGTAAGTCAACGTCTGTAAAGTGTAAAGTAAACGTCAGTAAGTCAACGTCAGTAAGTTAACGTCTGTAAAGTGTAAAGTCAACGTCAGTAAGTCAAGGTCAGTAAGTCAACGTCTGTAAAGTGTAAAGTCAACGTCAGTAAGTCAAGGTCAGTAAGTCAACGTCTGTAAAGTGTAAAGTCAACGTCAGTAAGTCAACGTCAGTAAGTCAAGGTCATTAAGTCAAGGTCATTAAGTCAACGTCAGTAAAGTGTAAAGTCAAGGTCAGTAAGTCAACGTCAGTAAGTCAACGTCAGTAAGTCAACGTCTGTAAAGTGTAAAGTCAACGTCAGTAAGTCAACGTCAGTAAGTCAACGTCTGTAAAGTGTAAAGTCAACGTCAGTAAGTCAAGGTCAGTAAGTCAACGTCTGTAAAGTGTAAAGTCAACGTCAGTAAGTCAACGTCAGTAAGTCAAGGTCATTAAGTCAAGGTCATTAAGTCAACGTCAGTAAAGTGTAAAGTGTAAAGTCAAGGTCAGTAAGTCAAGGTCAGTAAGTCAACGTCAGTAAGTCAACGTCAGTAAGTCAACGTCTGTAAAGTGTAAAGTCAACGTCAGTAAGTCAACGTCAGTAAAGTGTAAAGTCAACGTCAGTAAGTCAAGGTCATTAAGTCAACGTCAGTAAAGTGTAAAGTCAAGGTCAGTAAGTCAAGGTCATTAAGTCAAGGTCAATATGTCAAGGTCATTAAGTCAAGGTCATTAAGTCAACGTCAGTAAGTCAACGTCAGTAAGTCAAGGTCATTAAGTCAACGTCATTAAGTCAAGGTCAGTAAGTCAACGTCAGTAAGTCAAGGTCAGTAAGTCAACGTCTGTAAAGTGTAAAGTAAACGTCAGTAAGTCAACGTCAGTAAGTTAACGTCTGTAAAGTGTAAAGTCAACGTCAGTAAGTCAAGGTCAGTAAGTCAACGTCTGTAAAGTGTAAAGTCAACGTCAGTAAGTCAAGGTCAGTAAGTCAACGTCTGTAAAGTGTAAAGTCAACGTCAGTAAGTCAACGTCAGTAAGTCAAGGTCATTAAGTCAAGGTCATTAAGTCAACGTCAGTAAAGTGTAAAGTGTAAAGTCAAGGTCAGTAAGTCAACGTCCGTAAGTCAACGTCAGTAAGTCAACGTCAGTAAGTCAACGTCTGTAAAGTGTAAAGTCAACGTCAGTAAGTCAAGGTCAGTAAGTCAACGTCTGTAAAGTGTAAAGTCAACGTCAGTAAGTCAAGGTCAGTAAGTCAACGTCTGTAAAGTGTAAAGTCAACGTCAGTAAGTCAAGGTCATTAAGTCAAGGTCATTAAGTCAAGGTCATTAAGTCAACGTCAGTAAAGTGTAAAGTGTAAAGTCAAGGTCAGTAAGTCAACGTCAGTAAGTCAACGTCAGTAAGTCAACGTCAGTAAGTCAACGTCTGTAAAGTGTAAAGTCAACGTCAGTAAGTCAACGTCAGTAAAGTGTAAAGTCAACGTCAGTAAGTCAAGGTCATTAAGTCAACGTCAGTAAAGTGTAAAGTCAAGGTCAGTAAGTCAACGTCTGTAAAGTGTAAAGTCAACGTCAGTAAGTCAACGTCAGTAAGTCAAGGTCATTAAGTCAAGGTCATTAAGTCAAGGTCATTAAGTCAACGTCAGTAAAGTGTAAAGTGTAAAGTCAAGGTCAGTAAGTCAACGTCAGTAAGTCAACGTCAGTAAGTCAACGTCAGTAAGTCAACGTCTGTAAAGTGTAAAGTCAACGTCAGTAAGTCAACGTCAGTAAAGTGTAAAGTCAACGTCAGTAAGTCAAGGTCATTAAGTCAACGTCAGTAAAGTGTAAAGTCAAGGTCAGTAAGTCAACGTCAGTAAGTCAACGTCAGTAAGTCAAGGTCATTAAGTCAACGTCAGTAAGTCAACGTCAGTAAGTCAAGGTCATTAAGTCAACGTCATTAAGTCAAGGTCAGTAAGTCAAGGTCAGTAAGTTAACGTCTGTAAAGTGTAAAGTCAACGTCAGTAAGTCAAGGTCAGTAAGTCAACGTCTGTAAAGTGTAAAGTAAACGTCAGTAAGTCAACGTCAGTAAGTCAACGTCTGTAAAGTGTAAAGTCAACGTCAGTAAGTCAAGGTCAGTAAGTCAACGTCTGTAAAGTGTAAAGTCAACGTCAGTAAGTCAAGGTCAGTAAGTCAAGGTCAGTAAGTCAAGGTCAGTAAGTCAACGTCAGTACAGTGTAAAGTCAACGTCAGTAAGTCAACGTCAGTAAGTCAACGTCTGTAAAGTGTAAAGTCAACGTCGTAAAGTCAACGTCATTAAGTCAACGTCATTAAGTCAACGTCATTAAGTCAACGTCATTAAGTCAACGTCATTAAGTCAACGTCAGTAAGTCAACGTCAGTAAGTCAACGTCATTAAGTCAACGTCATTAAGTCAACGTCAGTAAGTCAACGTCATTAAGTCAACGTCATTAAGTCAACGTCAGTAAGTCAACGTCAGTAAGTCAAGGTCAGTAAGTCAAGGTCAGTAAGTCAAGGTCAGTAAGTCAACGTCAGTAAGTCAAGGTCAGTAAGTCAACGTCAGTAAGTCAAGGTCATTAAGTCAACGTCAGTAAGTCAAGGTCATTAAGTCAACGTCAGTAAAGTGTAAAGTCAACGTCAGTAAGTCAAGGTCAGTAAGTCAAAGTCAGTAAGTCAACGTCAGTAAGTCAAGGTCATTAAGTCAACGTCATTAAGTCAAGGTCATTAAGTCAAGGTCATTAAGTCAACGTCAGTAAAGTGTAAAGTCAACGTCAGTAAGTCAAGGTCAGTAAGTCAAGGTCAGTAAGTCAAGGTCATTAAGTCAACGTCAGTAAGTCAAGGTCAGTAAGTCAAGGTCAGTAAGTCAAGGTCATTAAGTCAACGTCAGTAAGTCAACGTCAGTAAGTCAACGTCAGTAAGTCAACGTCAGTAAGTCAACGTCAGTAAGTCAACGTCAGTAAAGTGTAAAGTCAACGTCAGTAAGTCAACGTCAGTAAGTCAAGGTCAGTAAGTCAACGTCAGTAAGTCAACGTCAGTAAGTCAACGTCAGTAAGTCAACGTCAGTAAAGCGTAAACTGTGAGTCAAGGTCAGTAAGTCAACGTCTGTAAAGTGTAAAGTCAACGTCAGTAAGTCAAGGTCATTAAGTCAAGGTCATTAAGTCAACGTCATTAAGTCAAGGTCATTAAGTCAAGGTCATTAAGTCAAGGTCATTAAGTCAACGTCAGTAAGTCAACGTCAGTAAAGTGTAAAGTGTAAAGTCAACGTCAGTAAGTCAAGGTCAGTAAGTCAACGTCAGTAAGTCAACGTCAGTAAAGTGTAAAGTGTAAAGTCAACGTCAGTAAGTCAAGGTCATTAAGTCAACGTCAGTAAATCAACGTCTGTAAAGTGTAAAGTCAACGTCAGTAAGTCAACGTCAGTAAAGTGTAAAGTCAACGTCAGTAAGTCAACGTCAGTAAGTCAAGGTCAGTAAGTCAACGTCAGTAAGTCAACGTCAGTAAGTCAACGTCAGTAAGTCAAGGTCAGTAAGTCAAGGTCATTAAGTCAAGGTCATTAAGTCAACGTCAGTAAAGTGTAAAGTGTAAAGTCAACGTCAGTAAGTCAAGGTCATTAAGTCAACGTAAGTAAGTCAAAGTCATTAAGTCAACGTCAGTAAGTCAACGTCAGTAAGTCAACGTCTGTAAAGTGTAAAGTCAACGTCCGTAAGTCAACGTCAGTAAGTCAAGGTCATTAAGTCAAGGTCATTAAGTCAACGTCAGTAAAGTGTAAAGTGTAAAGTCAAGGTCAGTAAGTCAAGGTCAGTAAGTCAACGTCCGTAAGTCAACGTCCGTAAGTCAACGTCCGTAAGTCAACGTCTGTAAAGTGTAAAGTCAACGTCAGTAAGTCAACGTCAGTAAAGTGTAAAGTCAACGTCAGTAAGTCAAGGTCATTAAGTCAACGTCAGTAAAGTGTAAAGTCAAGGTCAGTAAGTCAACGTCAGTAAGTCAAGGTCATTAAGTCAAGGTCATTAAGTCAACGTCAGTAAGTCAACGTCAGTAAGTCAACGTCAGTAAGTCAAGGTCATTAAGTCAACGTCATTAAGTCAAGGTCAGTAAGTCAACGTCAGTAAGTCAAGGTCAGTAAGTCAACGTCTGTAAAGTGTAAAGTAAACGTCAGTAAGTCAACGTCAGTAAGTTAACGTCTGTAAAGTGTAAAGTCAACGTCAGTAAGTCAAGGTCAGTAAGTCAACGTCTGTTAAGTGTAAAGTCAACGTCAGTAAGTCAACGTCAGTAAGTCAACGTCTGTAAAGTGTAAAGTCAACGTCAGTAAGTCAAGGTCAGTAAGTCAACGTCTGTAAAGTGTAAAGTCAACGTCAGTAAGTCAACGTCAGTAAGTCAAGGTCATTAAGTCAAGGTCATTAAGTCAACGTCAGTAAAGTTTAAAGTGTAAAGTCAAGGTCAGTAAGTCAACGTCAGTAAGTCAAAGTCTGTAAAGTGTAAAGTCTGTAAAGTGTAAAGTCAACGTCAGTAAGTCAACGTCAGTAAAGTGTAAAGTCAACGTCAGTAAGTCAAGGTCATTAAGTCAACGTCAGTAAAGTGTAAAGTCAAGGTCAGTAAGTCAACGTCAGTAAGTCAACGTCAGTAAGTCAAGGTCATTAAGTCAACGTCAGTAAGTCAACGTCAGTAAGTCAACGTCAGTAAGTCAAGGTCATTAAGTCAACGTCATTAAGTCAAGGTCAGTAAGTCAAGGTCAGTAAGTTAACGTCTGTAAAGTGTAAAGTCAACGTCAGTAAGTCAAGGTCAGTAAGTCAACGTCTGTAAAGTGTAAAGTAAACGTCAGTAAGTCAACGTCAGTAAGTTAACGTCTGTAAAGTGTAAAGTCAACGTCAGTAAGTCAAGGTCAGTAAGTCAACGTCTGTAAAGTGTAAAGTCAACGTCAGTAAGTCAAGGTCAGTAAGTCAAGGTCAGTAAGTCAAGGTCAGTAAGTCAACGTCAGTACAGTGTAAAGTCAACGTCAGTAAGTCAACGTCAGTAAGTCAACGTCTGTAAAGTGTAAAGTCAACGTCGTAAAGTCAACGTCATTAAGTCAACGTCATTAAGTCAACGTCATTAAGTCAACGTCATTAAGTCAACGTCATTAAGTCAACGTCATTAAGTCAACGTCAGTAAGTCAACGTCAGTAAGTCAACGTCAGTAAGTCAACGTCATTAAGTCAACGTCATTAAGTCAACGTCAGTAAGTCAACGTCAGTAAGTCAACGTCAGTAAGTCAACGTCATTAAGTCAACGTCATTAAGTCAACGTCAGTAAGTCAAGGTCAGTAAGTCAAGGTCAGTAAGTCAAGGTCAGTAAGTCAAGGTCAGTAAGTCAAGGTCAGTAAGTCAACGTCAGTAAGTCAAGGTCATTAAGTCAACGTCAGTAAGTCAAGGTCATTAAGTCAACGTCAGTAAAGTGTAAAGTCAACGTCAGTAAGTCAAGGTCAGTAAGTCAACGTCAGTAAGTCAACGTCAGTAAGTCAAGGTCATTAAGTCAACGTCAGTAAGTCAAGGTCATTAAGTCAACGTCAGTAAAGTGTAAAGTCAACGTCAGTAAGTCAACGTCAGTAAGTCAAGGTCAGTAAGTCAAGGTCAGTAAGTCAAGGTCAGTAAGTCAAGGTCATTAAGTCAAGGTCATTAAGTCAACGTCAGTAAGTCAACGTCAGTAAGTCAAGGTCAGTAAGTCAACGTCAGTAAAGTGTAAAGTGTAAAGTCAACGTCAGTAAGTCAAGGTCATTAGGTTAACGTCTGTAAAGTGTAAAGTCAACGTCAGTAAGTCAACGTCAGTAAAGTGTAAAGTGTAAAGTCAACGTCAGTAAGTCAAGGTCAGTAAGTCAACGTCATTAAGTCAACGTCAGTAATTCAAGGTCATTAAGTCAACGTCAGTAAGTCAACGTCAGTAAGTCAACGTCAGTAAAGTGTAAAGTGTAAAGTCAACGTCAGTAAGTCAAGGTCATTAAGTCAACGTCAGTAAATCAACGTCTGTAAAGTGTAAAGTCAACGTCAGTAAGTCAACGTCAGTAAGTCAACGTCAGTAAAGTGTAAAGTCAACGTCAGTAAGTCAAGGTCAGTAAGTCAACGTCTGTAAAGTGTAAAGTCAATGTCAGTAAGTCAACGTCAGTAAGTCAAGGTCATTAAGTCAAGGTCATTAAGTCAAGGTCATTAATTCAAGGTCAGTAAGTCAACGTCAGTAAGTCAACGTCATTAAGTCAAGGTCATTAAGTCAAGGTCATTAAGTCAACGTCAGTAAATCAACGTCTGTAAAGTGTAAAGTCAACGTCAGTAAGTCAACGTCAGTAAGTCAAGGTCATTAAGTCAACGTCAGTAAGTCAAGGTCATTAAGTCAACGTCAGTAAGTCAAGGTCAGTAAGTCAACGTCAGTAAAGTGTAAAGTGTAAAGTCAACGTCAGTAAGTCAAGGTCATTAAGTCCACGTCAGTAAATCAACGTCTGTAAAGTGTAAAGTCAACGTCAGTAAGTCAACGTCAGTAAGTCAAGGTCATTAAGTCAACGTCAGTAAGTCAAGGTCATTAAGTCAACGTCAGTAAGTCAAGGTCAGTAAGTCAACGTCTGTAAAGTGTAAAGTCAACGTCAGTAAGTCAAGGTCATTAAGTCAAGGTCATTAAGTCAACGTCAGTAAAGTGTAAAGTCAAGGTCAGTAAGTCAACGTCAGTAAGTCAACGTCAGTAAGTCAACGTCAGTAAGTCAACGTCTGTAAAGTGTAAAGTCAACGTCAGTAAGTCAACGTCAGTAAAGTGTAAAGTCAACGTCAGTAAGTCAAGGTCATTAAGTCAACGTCAGTAAAGTGTAAAGTCAAGGTCAGTAAGTCAACGTCAGTAAGTCAAGGTCATTAAGTCAAGGTCATTAAGTCAAGGTCAGTAAGTCAACGTCAGTAAGTCAACGTCAGTAAGTCAACGTCAGTAAGTCAAGGTCATTAAGTCAAGGTCAGTAAGTCAAGGTCAGTAAGTCAAGGTCAGTAAGTCAAGGTCAGTAAGTCAAGGTCAGTAAGTCAAGGTCAGTAAGTTAACGTCTGTAAAGTGTAAAGTCAACGTCAGTAAGTCAAGGTCAGTAAGTCAACGTCTGTAAAGTGTCAAGTCAACGTCAGTAAGTCAACGTCAGTAAGTCAAGGTCAGTAAGTCAAGGTCAGTAAGTCAACGTCAGTACAGTGTAAAGTCAACGTCAGTAAGTCAACGTCAGTAAGTCAACGTCAGTAAGTCAACGTTTGTAAAGTGTAAAGTCAACGTCGTAAAGTCAACGTCGTAAAGTCAACGTCATTAAGTCAACGTCATTAAGTCAACGTCATTAAGTCAACGTCAGTAAGTCAACGTCTGTAAAGTGTAAAGTCAACGTCAGTAAGTCAAGGTCATTAAGTCAACGTCAGTAAATCAACGTCTGTAAAGTGTAAAGTCAACGTCAGTAAGTCAACGTCAGTAAGTCACGTCAGTAAAGTGTAAAGTCAACGTCAGTAAGTCAAGGTCAGTAAGTCAACGTCTGTAAAGTGTAAAGTCAATGTCAGTAAGTCAACGTCAGTAAGTCAAGGTCATTAAGTCAAGGTCATTAAGTCAAGGTCATTAAGTCAAGGTCAGTAAGTCAACGTCAGTAAGTCAACGTCAGTAAAGTGTAAAGTGTAAAGTCAACGTCAGTAAGTCAAGGTCATTAAGTCAACGTCAGTAAATCAACGTCTGTAAAGTGTAAAGTCAACGTCAGTAAGTCAACGTCAGTAAGTCAACGTCAGTAAAGTGTAAAGTCAACGTCAGTAAGTCAAGGTCAGTAAGTCAACGTCTGTAAAGTGTAAAGTCAATGTCAGTAAGTCAACGTCAGTAAGTCAAGGTCATTAAGTCAAGGTCATTAAGTCAAGGTCAGTAAGTCAAGGTCAGTAAGTCAACGTCAGTAAGTCAAGGTCATTAAGTCAAGGTCATTAAGTCAAGGTCATTAAGTCAAGGTCATTAAGTCAACGTCAGTAAATCAACGTCTGTAAAGTGTAAAGTCAACGTCAGTAAGTCAACGTCAGTAAGTCAAGGTCATTAAGTCAACGTCAGTAAGTCAAGGTCATTAAGTCAACGTCAGTAAGTCAAGGTCAGTAAGTCAACGTCAGTAAAGTGTAAAGTGTAAAGTCAACGTCAGTAAGTCAAGGTCATTAAGTCAACGTCAGTAAATCAACGTCTGTAAAGTGTAAAGTCAACGTCAGTAAGTCAACGTCAGTAAGTCAAGGTCATTAAGTCAACGTCAGTAAGTCAAGGTCATTAAGTCAACGTCAGTAAGTCAAGGTCAGTAAGTCAACGTCTGTAAAGTGTAAAGTCAACGTCAGTAAGTCAAGGTCATTAAGTCAAGGTCATTAAGTCAACGTCAGTAAAGTGTAAAGTCAAGGTCAGTAAGTCAACGTCAGTAAGTCAACGTCAGTAAGTCAACGTCAGTAAGTCAACGTCTGTAAAGTGTAAAGTCAACGTCAGTAAGTCAACGTCAGTAAAGTGTAAAGTCAACGTCAGTAAGTCAAGGTCATTAAGTCAACGTCAGTAAAGTGTAAAGTCAAGGTCAGTAAGTCAACGTCAGTAAGTCAAGGTCAGTAAGTCAAGGTCATTAAGTCAAGGTCATTAAGTCAAGGTCAGTAAGTCAAGGTCAGTAAGTCAAGGTCAGTAAGTCAAGGTCAGTAAGTCAAGGTCAGTAAGTTAACGTCTGTAAAGTGTAAAGTCAACGTCAGTAAGTCAAGGTCAGTAAGTCAACGTCTGTAAAGTGTCAAGTCAACGTCAGTAAGTCAAGGTCAGTAAGTCAAGGTCAGTAAGTCAAGGTCAGTAAGTCAACGTCAGTAAGTCAACGTCAGTAAGTCAACGTCAGTACAGTGTAAAGTCAACGTCAGTAAGTCAACGTCAGTAAGTCAACGTCAGTAAGTCAACGTTTGTAAAGTGTAAAGTCAACGTCGTAAAGTCAACGTCGTAAAGTCAACGTCGTAAAGTCAACGTCGTAAAGTCAACGTCATTAAGTCAACGTCATTAAGTCAACGTCATTAAGTCAACGTCAGTAAGTCAACGTCTGTAAAGTGTAAAGTGTAAAGTCAACGTCAGTAAGTCAAGGTCATTAAGTCAACGTCAGTAAATCAACGTCTGTAAAGTGTAAAGTCAACGTCAGTAAGTCAACGTCAGTAAGTCAACGTCAGTAAAGTGTAAAGTCAACGTCAGTAAGTCAAGGTCATTAAGTCAACGTCAGTAAATCAACGTCTGTAAAGTGTAAAGTCAACGTCAGTAAGTCAACGTCAGTAAGTCAACGTCAGTAAGTCAAGGTCATTAAGTCAACGTCAGTAAGTCAAGGTCAGTAAGTCAACGTCTGTAATGTGTAAAGTCAACGTCAGTAAGTCAAGGTCATTAAGTCAAGGTCATTAAGTCAATGTCAGTAAAGTGTAAAGTCAATGTCAGTAAGTCAACGTCAGTAAGTCAAGGTCATTAAGTCAAGGTCATTAAGTCAAGGTCATTAAGTCAAGGTCATTAAGTCAAGGTCAGTAAGTCAAGGTCAGTAAGTCAAGGTCAGTAAGTCAACGTCAGTAAGTCAACGTCAGTAAGTCAACGTCAGTAAGTCAACGTCAGTAAGTCAACGTCAGTAAGTCAAGGTCATTAAGTCAAGGTCAGTAAGTCAAGGTCAGTAAGTCAAGGTCAGTAAGTCAAGGTCAGTAAGTCAAGGTCAGTAAGTCAAGGTCAGTAAGTTAACGTCTGTAAAGTGTAAAGTCAACGTCAGTAAGTCAAGGTCAGTAAGTCAACGTCTGTAAAGTGTCAAGTCAACGTCAGTAAGTCAACGTCAGTAAGTCAAGGTCAGTAAGTCAAGGTCAGTAAGTCAACGTCAGTACAGTGTAAAGTCAACGTCAGTAAGTCAACGTCAGTAAGTCAACGTCAGTAAGTCAACGTCAGTAAGTCAACGTTTGTAAAGTGTAAAGTCAACGTCGTAAAGTCAACGTCGTAAAGTCAACGTCATTAAGTCAACGTCATTAAGTCAACGTCATTAAGTCAACGTCAGTAAGTCAACGTCTGTAAAGTGTAAAGTGTAAAGTCAACGTCAGTAAGTCAAGGTCATTAAGTCAACGTCAGTAAATCAACGTCTGTAAAGTGTAAAGTCAACGTCAGTAAGTCAACGTCAGTAAGTCACGTCAGTAAAGTGTAAAGTCAACGTCAGTAAGTCAAGGTCAGTAAGTCAACGTCTGTAAAGTGTAAAGTCAATGTCAGTAAGTCAACGTCAGTAAGTCAAGGTCATTAAGTCAAGGTCATTAAGTCAAGGTCATTAAGTCAAGGTCAGTAAGTCAACGTCAGTAAGTCAACGTCAGTAAGTCAACGTCAGTAAAGTGTAAAGTGTAAAGTCAACGTCAGTAAGTCAAGGTCATTAAGTCAACGTCAGTAAATCAACGTCTGTAAAGTGTAAAGTCAACGTCAGTAAGTCAACGTCAGTAAGTCAACGTCAGTAAAGTGTAAAGTCAACGTCAGTAAGTCAAGGTCAGTAAGTCAACGTCTGTAAAGTGTAAAGTCAATGTCAGTAAGTCAACGTCAGTAAGTCAAGGTCATTAAGTCAAGGTCATTAAGTCAAGGTCAGTAAGTCAAGGTCAGTAAGTCAACGTCAGTAAGTCAAGGTCATTAAGTCAAGGTCATTAAGTCAAGGTCATTAAGTCAAGGTCATTAAGTCAACGTCAGTAAATCAACGTCTATAAGTGTAAAGTCAACGTCAGTAAGTCAACGTCAGTAAGTCAAGGTCATTAAGTCAACGTCAGTAAGTCAAGGTCATTAAGTCAACGTCAGTAAGTCAAGGTCAGTAAGTCAACGTCAGTAAAGTGTAAAGTGTAAAGTCAACGTCAGTAAGTCAAGGTCATTAAGTCAACGTCAGTAAATCAACGTCTGTAAAGTGTAAAGTCAACGTCAGTAAGTCAACGTCAGTAAGTCAAGGTCATTAAGTCAACGTCAGTAAGTCAAGGTCATTAAGTCAACGTCAGTAAGTCAAGGTCAGTAAGTCAACGTCTGTAAAGTGTAAAGTCAACGTCAGTAAGTCAAGGTCATTAAGTCAAGGTCATTAAGTCAACGTCAGTAAAGTGTAAAGTCAAGGTCAGTAAGTCAACGTCAGTAAGTCAACGTCAGTAAGTCAACGTCAGTAAGTCAACGTCTGTAAAGTGTAAAGTCAACGTCAGTAAGTCAACGTCAGTAAAGTGTAAAGTCAACGTCAGTAAGTCAAGGTCATTAAGTCAACGTCAGTAAAGTGTAAAGTCAAGGTCAGTAAGTCAACGTCAGTAAGTCAAGGTCAGTAAGTCAAGGTCATTAAGTCAAGGTCATTAAGTCAAGGTCAGTAAGTCAAGGTCAGTAAGTCAAGGTCAGTAAGTCAAGGTCAGTAAGTCAAGGTCAGTAAGTCAAGGTCAGTAAGTTAACGTCTGTAAAGTGTAAAGTCAACGTCAGTAAGTCAAGGTCAGTAAGTCAACGTCTGTAAAGTGTCAAGTCAACGTCAGTAAGTCAAGGTCAGTAAGTCAAGGTCAGTAAGTCAAGGTCAGTAAGTCAACGTCAGTACAGTGTAAAGTCAACGTCAGTAAGTCAACGTCAGTAAGTCAACGTCAGTAAGTCAACGTTTGTAAAGTGTAAAGTCAACGTCGTAAAGTCAACGTCGTAAAGTCAACGTCGTAAAGTCAACGTCGTAAAGTCAACGTCATTAAGTCAACGTCATTAAGTCAACGTCATTAAGTCAACGTCATTAAGTCAACGTCTGTAAAGTGTAAAGTGTAAAGTCAACGTCAGTAAGTCAAGGTCATTAAGTCAACGTCAGTAAATCAACGTCTGTAAAGTGTAAAGTCAACGTCAGTAAGTCAACGTCAGTAAGTCAACGTCAGTAAAGTGTAAAGTCAACGTCAGTAAGTCAAGGTCATTAAGTCAACGTCAGTAAATCAACGTCTGTAAAGTGTAAAGTCAACGTCAGTAAGTCAACGTCAGTAAGTCAACGTCAGTAAGTCAAGGTCATTAAGTCAACGTCAGTAAGTCAAGGTCAGTAAGTCAACGTCTGTAATGTGTAAAGTCAACGTCAGTAAGTCAAGGTCATTAAGTCAAGGTCATTAAGTCAATGTCAGTAAAGTGTAAAGTCAATGTCAGTAAGTCAACGTCAGTAAGTCAAGGTCATTAAGTCAAGGTCATTAAGTCAAGGTCATTAAGTCAAGGTCAGTAAGTCAAGGTCAGTAAGTCAAGGTCAGTAAGTCAACGTCAGTAAGTCAACGTCAGTAAGTCAACGTCAGTAAGTCAACGTCAGTAAGTCAAGGTCATTAAGTCAAGGTCATTAAGTCAAGGTCATTAAGTCAACGTCATTAAGTCAACGTCAGTAAGTCAACGTCTGTAAAGTGTAAAGTCAACGTCAGTAAGTCAAGGTCATTAAGTCAACGTCAGTAAATCAACGTCTGTAAAGTGTAAAGTCAACGTCAGTAAGTCAACGTCAGTAAGTCAAGGTCATTAAGTCAACGTCAGTAAGTCAAGGTCATTAAGTCAAGGTCATTAAGTCAACGTCAGTAAGTCAAGGTCAGTAAGTCAACGTCAGTAAAGTGTAAAGTGTAAAGTCAACGTCAGTAAGTCAACGTCAGTAAGTCAAGGTCATTAAGTCAAGGTCATTAAGTCAACGTCAGTAAAGTGTAAAGTGTAAAGTCAAGGTCAGTAAGTCAACGTCAGTAAGTCAACGTCAGTAAGTCAACGTCAGTAAGTCAACGTCAGTAAGTCAACGTCAGTAAGTCAACGTCAGTAAGTCAACGTCAGTAAGTCAACGTCTGTAAAGTGTAAAGTCAACGTCAGTAAGTCAACGTCAGTAAAGTGTAAAGTCAACGTCAGTAAGTCAAGGTCATTAAGTCAACGTCAGTAAAGTGTAAAGTCAAGGTCAGTAAGTCAACGTCAGTAAGTCAACGTCAGTAAGTCAAGGTCATTAAGTCAAGGTCATTAAGTCAAGGTCATTAAGTCAAGGTCAGTAAGTCAACGTCAGTAAGTCAACGTCAGTAAGTCAACGTCATTAAGTCAAGGTCATTAAGTCAAGGTCATTAAGTCAAGGTCAGTAAGTCAAGGTCAGTAAGTCAAGGTCAGTAAGTTAACGTCTGTAAAGTGTAAAGTCAACGTCAGTAAGTCAAGGTCAGTAAGTCAACGTCTGTAAAGTGTCAAGTCAACGTCAGTAAGTCAACGTCAGTAAGTCAAGGTCAGTAAGTCAAGGTCAGTAAGTCAACGTCAGTACAGTGTAAAGTCAACGTCAGTAAGTCAAGGTCATTAAGTCAAGGTCATTAAGTCAATGTCAGTAAAGTGTAAAGTCAATGTCAGTAAGTCAACGTCAGTAAGTCAAGGTCATTAAGTCAAGGTCATTAAGTCAAGGTCATTAAGTCAAGGTCAGTAAGTCAAGGTCAGTAAGTCAAGGTCAGTAAGTCAACGTCAGTAAGTCAACGTCAGTAAGTCAACGTCAGTAAGTCAACGTCAGTAAGTCAAGGTCATTAAGTCAAGGTCATTAAGTCAAGGTCATTAAGTCAACGTCATTAAGTCAACGTCAGTAAGTCAACGTCTGTAAAGTGTAAAGTCAACGTCAGTAAGTCAAGGTCATTAAGTCAACGTCAGTAAATCAACGTCTGTAAAGTGTAAAGTCAACGTCAGTAAGTCAACGTCAGTAAGTCAAGGTCATTAAGTCAACGTCAGTAAGTCAAGGTCATTAAGTCAAGGTCATTAAGTCAACGTCAGTAAGTCAAGGTCAGTAAGTCAACGTCAGTAAAGTGTAAAGTGTAAAGTCAACGTCAGTAAGTCAACGTCAGTAAGTCAAGGTCATTAAGTCAAGGTCATTAAGTCAACGTCAGTAAAGTGTAAAGTGTAAAGTCAAGGTCAGTAAGTCAACGTCAGTAAGTCAACGTCAGTAAGTCAACGTCAGTAAGTCAACGTCAGTAAGTCAACGTCAGTAAGTCAACGTCAGTAAGTCAACGTCAGTAAGTCAACGTCTGTAAAGTGTAAAGTCAACGTCAGTAAGTCAACGTCAGTAAAGTGTAAAGTCAACGTCAGTAAGTCAAGGTCATTAAGTCAACGTCAGTAAAGTGTAAAGTCAAGGTCAGTAAGTCAACGTCAGTAAGTCAACGTCAGTAAGTCAAGGTCATTAAGTCAAGGTCATTAAGTCAAGGTCATTAAGTCAAGGTCAGTAAGTCAACGTCAGTAAGTCAACGTCAGTAAGTCAACGTCATTAAGTCAAGGTCATTAAGTCAAGGTCATTAAGTCAAGGTCAGTAAGTCAAGGTCAGTAAGTCAAGGTCAGTAAGTTAACGTCTGTAAAGTGTAAAGTCAACGTCAGTAAGTCAAGGTCAGTAAGTCAACGTCTGTAAAGTGTCAAGTCAACGTCAGTAAGTCAACGTCAGTAAGTCAAGGTCAGTAAGTCAAGGTCAGTAAGTCAACGTCAGTACAGTGTAAAGTGTAAAGTCAACGTCAGTAAGTCAACGTCAGTAAGTCAACGTCAGTAAGTCAACGTTTGTAAAGTGTAAAGTCAACGTCGTAAAGTCAACGTCGTAAAGTCAACGTCGTAAAGTCAACGTCGTTAAGTCAACGTCGTTAAGTCAACGTCATTAAGTCAACGTCAGTAAGTCAACGTCAGTAAGTCAACGTCAGTAAAGTGTAAAGTCTAACGTCAGTAAGTCCCAGCCGGCCAAAAACAAACCATGGCCTCCCAGCCAGTAAGTCAAGGTCAGTAAGTCAAGGTCAGTAAGTCAAGGTCAGTAAGTCAAGGTCAGTAAGTCAAGGTCAGTAAGTTAACGTCTGTAAAGTGTAAAGTCAACGTCAGTAAGTCAAGGTCAGTAAGTCAACGTCTGTAAAGTGTCAAGTCAACGTCAGTAAGTCAACGTCAGTAAGTCAAGGTCAGTAAGTCAAGGTCAGTAAGTCAACGTCAGTACAGTGTAAAGTGTAAAGTCAACGTCAGTAAGTCAACGTCAGTAAGTCAACGTCAGTAAGTCAACGTTTGTAAAGTGTAAAGTCAACGTCGTAAAGTCAACGTCGTAAAGTCAACGTCGTTAAGTCAACGTCATTAAGTCAACGTCAGTAAGTCAACGTCAGTAAGTCAACGTCAGTAAGTCAACGTCTGTAAAGTGTAAAGTGTAAAGTCAACGTCAGTAAGTCAACGTCAGTAAGTCAACGTCAGTAAAGTGTAAAGTCTAACGTCAGTAAGTCCCAGCCGGCCAAAAACAAACAATGGCCTCCCAGCCGGCCAAAAACAAACCATGGCCTCCCAGCCGGCCAAAAACAAACAATGGCCTCCCAGCCGGCCAAAAACAAACCATGGCCTCCCAGCCGGCCAAAAACAAACCATGGCCTCCCAGCCGGCCAAAAACAAACCATGGCCTCCCAGCCGGCCAAAACAAACAATGGCCTCCCAGCCGGCCATAAACAAACAATGGCCTCCCAGCCGGCCAAAAACAAACAATGGCCTCCCAGCCGGCCAAAAACAAACAATGGCCTCCCAGCCGGCCAAAAACAAACAATGGCCTCCCAGCCGGCCGAAAACAAACCATGGCCTCCCAGCCGGCCGAAAACAAACCATGGCCTCCCAGCCGGCCAAAAACAAACCATGGCCTCCCAGCCGGCCAAAAACAAACCATGGCCTCCCAGCCGGCCAAAAACAAACCATGGCCTCCCAGCCGGCCAAAAACAAACCATGGCCTCCCAGCCGGCCAAAAACAAACCATGGCCTCCCAGCCGGCCAAAAACAAACCATGGCCTCCCAGCCGGCCAAAAACAAACCATGGCCTCCCAGCCGGCCAAAAACAAACCATGGCCTCCCAGCCGGCCAAAAACAAACCATGGCCTCCCAGCCGGCCAAAAACAAACCATGGCCTCCCAGCCGGCCAAAAACAAACCATGGCCTCCCAGCCGGCCAAAAACAAACAATGGCCTCCCAGCCGGCCAAAAACAAACAATGGCCTCCCAGCCGGCCAAAAACAAACAATGGCCTCCCAGCCGGCCAAAAACAAACAATGGCCTCCCAGCCGGCCAAAAACAAACAATGGCCTCCCAGCCGGCCAAAAACAAACAATGGCCTCCCAGCCGGCCAAAAACAAACAATGGCCTCCCAGCCGGCCAAAAACAAACAATGGCCTCCCAGCCAGCCAAAAACAAACAATGGCCTCCCAGCCAGCCAAAAACAAACAATGGCCTCCCAGCCAGCCAAAACAAACCATGGCCTCCCAGCCGGCCAAAAACAAACCATGGCCTCCCAGCCGGCCAAAAACAAACAATGGCCTCCCAGCCGGCCAAAAACAAACAATGGCCTCCCAGCCGGCCAAAAACAAACAATGGCCTCCCAGCCGGCCAAAAACAAACAATGGCCTCCCAGCCGGCCAAAAACAAACAATGGCCTCCCAGCCGGCCAAAAACAAACAATGGCCTCCCAGCCGGCCAAAAACAAACAATGGCCTCCCAGCCGGCCAAAAACAAACCATGGCCTCCCAGCCGGCCAAAAACAAACCATGGCCTCCCAGCCAGCCAAAACAAACAATGGCCTCCCAGCCGGCCAAAAACAAACAATGGCCTCCCAGCCGGCCAAAAACAAACAATGGCCTCCCAGCCAGCCAAAAACAAACAATGGCCTCCCAGCCGGCCAAAAACAAACAATGGCCTCCCAGCCGGCCAAAAACAAACAATGGCCTCCCAGCCAGCCAAAAACAAACAATGGCCTCCCAGCCAGCCAAAAACAAACAATGGCCTCCCAGCCGGCCAAAAACAAACAATGGCCTCCCAGCCAGCCAAAAACAAACAATGGCCTCCCAGCCAGCCAAAAACAAACAATGGCCTCCCAGCCGGCCAAAAACAAACAATGGCCTCCCAGCCGGCCAAAAACAAACAATGGCCTCCCAGCCGGCCAAAAACAAACAATGGCCTCCCAGCCGGCCAAAAACAAACAATGGCCTCCCAGCCGGCCAAAACAAACAATGGCCTCCCAGCCAGCCAAAACAAACAATGGCCTCCCAGCCGGCCAAAACAAACAATGGCCTCCCAGCCAGCCAAAACAAACAATGGCCTCCCAGCCAGCCAAAACAAACAATGGCCTCCCAGCCAGCCAAAACAAACAATGGCCTCCCAGCCAGCCAAAACAAACAATGGCCTCCCAGCCAGCCAAAACAAACAATGGCCTCCCAGCCGGCCTAACAAACAAAGGCCAAAACAAACAATGGCCTCCAGGCCGGCCAAACAAACAAAGTCCAAAACAGACTGCCTAAACAAAAACAAAGGGCAAAAACAGACTGCCAAACCTAAAACAGACTGCCAAGATAGTGACAGAATAGAACAAGGATGGACATTTCAACCCTAAACTCACTTCTTTCCTGCATATTACATTTCACCTATGCTACTTCGAAGGCTGTGCTACTAGCTGCAAAGCATTGCACTTCCAAATACAACAATGAGTAGAGAGGAGTGTTGCACATATACATACATACATACAAGAAATACTTGAATTTGCACTGATATTCAAGTATTTATTTTATTTATATATGTAAAGCGACTTTGGGTACTTAGAAAAGCGCTATATAAATCCCAGGTATTATTATTATTATTATTATATATATACACGCAAAAGAAATACTTGAATTTGCACTGATATTCAAATATTTTTTATTTACATATACGCAAAAGAAATACTTGAATTTGCACTGATATTCAAGTATTTTTTATTTACATATACACAAAAGAAATACTTGAATTTGCACTGATATTCAAGTATTTATTTTATTTATATATAAACACGCAAAAGAAATACTTGAATTTGCACTGATATTCAAGTATTTATTTTATTTATATACATACACAAAAGAAATACTTGAATTTGCACAGATATTCAAGTATTTTTTATTTATATATATATATATATACGCAAAAGAAATACTTGAATTTGCACTGATATTCAAGTATTTCTTTTATTTACATATACACAATACTTGAATTTGCACTGATATTCAAGTATTTTTTATTTATATATGTATACGCAAAAGAAATACTTGAATTTGCACTGATATTCAAGTATTTCTTTTATTTACATATACACAAAAGAAATACTTGAATTTGCACTGATATTCAAGTATTTTTTATTTATATATATATACGCAAAAGAAATACTTGAATTTGCACTGATATTCAAGTATTTTTTATCTACATATACACAAAAGAAATACTTGAATTTGCACTGATATTCAAGTATTTTTTATTTATATATATATATACGCAAAAGAAACTTGAATTTGCACTGATATTCAAGTATTTCTTTTATTTACATATACGCAAAAGAAATACTTGAATTTGCACTGATATTCAAGTATTTCTTTTATTTACATATACACAAAAGAAATACTTGAATTTGCACTGATATTCAAGTATTTTTATTTATATATATATACGCAAAAGAAATACTTGAATTTGCACTGATATTCAAGTATTTCTTTTATTTACATATACACAAAAGAAATACTTGAATTTGCACTGATATTCAAGTATTTATTTTATTTATATACATACACAAAAGAAATACTTGAATTGGCACTGATATTCAAGTATTTTTTATTTACAAATACACAAAAGAAATACTTGAATTTGCACTGATATTCAAGTATTTTTTATTTATATATATATACGCAAAAGAAATACTTGAATTTGCACTGATAAGTATTTTTTATTTACATATACACAAAAGAAATACTTGAATTTGCACTGTTATTCAAGTATTTTTTATTTATATATATATACGCAAAAGAAATACTTGAATTTGCACTGATATTCAAGTATTTTTTATTTACATATACGCAAAAGAAATACTTGAATTTGCACTGATATTCAAGTATTTTTTATTTACATATACACAAAAGAAATACTTGAATTTGCACTGATATTCAAGTATTTTTTATTTATATATATATATATATATATATATACGCAAAAGAAATACTTGAATTTGCACTGATATTCAAGTATTTCTTTTATTTACATATACACAAAAGAAATACTTGAATTTGCACTGATATTCAAGTATTTTTTATTTATATATATATACGCAAAAGAAATACTTGAATTTGCACTGATATTCAAGTATTTCTTTTATTTACATATACACAAAAGAAATACTTGAATTTGCACTGATATTCAAGTATTTTTTATTTATATATATATACGCAAAAGAAATACTTGAATTTGCACTGATATTCAAGTATTTCTTTTATTTACATATACACAAAAGAAATACTTGAATTTGCACTGATAAAGTATTTCTTTTATTTACATATACACAAAAGAAATACTTGAATTTGCACTGATATTCAAGTATTTTTTATTTATATATATATACGCAAATGAAATACTTGAATTTGCACTGATATTCAAGTATTTATTTACATATACGCAAAATAAATACTTGAATTTGCACTGATATTCAAGTATTTTTTATTTACATATACACAAAAGAAATACTTGAATTTGCACTGATATTCAAGTATTTTTTATTTACATATACGCAAAAGAAATACTTGAATTTGCACTGATATTCAAGTATTTATTTTATTTATATACATACACAAAAGAAATACTTGAATTTGCACTGATATTCAAGTATTTTTTATTTATATATATATATACGCAAAAGAAATACTTGAATTTGCACTGATATTCAAGTATTTATTTATATACATACGCAAGAAATACTTGAATTTGCACTGATATTCAAGTATTTATTTTATTTATATTACATACACAAAAGAAATACTTGAATTTGCACTGATATTCAAGTATTTTTTATTTATATATACACAAAAGAAATACTTGAATTGGCACTAATATTCAAGTATTTATTTTATTTATATACATACACAAAAGAAATACTTGAATTTGCACTGATATTCAAGTATTTATTTTATTTATATTACATACACAAAAGA